>NW_020173921.1:632574-637822 GCF_003031525.2 Neophocaena asiaeorientalis asiaeorientalis
ATATATATATATATAATCACTGTCACTCAAGAGTATACTTGGCTACAAATAAATAATTTTGCAACAATTTAAATTTAGGAGGCTACAAGAGATGGATATAGCCAAGTTTGCAGTGCTCAAATTTTTCCTCCCAAAATGTGCAGATTGCCTAACAAAATGTACCCACTGTTGAGGGTCGGGGACAAAGCAGGAAGGGGACTTTTATGAAAAGGACACTTCTAAGAAATTGTATGATTTCTATTGATATTTACAAATTAATTTAAATTTTATCCTCTATGTCATAGCTTAGCTGTGTTCACAGTGATATGAAATCAGTATAAAATAATATTTTATCTTACTTGACTATGTTCTCCCAAATCTTCCAGTAAAATTAAGTCCCCACAAAGATACTTCATGATCACCCGGGATTGGTGCTGTCTTGGGCCTGCTGCCCACCACCATTGCCCAGAGCAAGAAGCATGGGTTTACTGGGAGCGGAGGACTCACTAGAAACGTCAAAGGAACATTCTAAGGCGTGTTTAAAAGGCTGCATGGTTCCCATGGAAGAATGTGACAAGGTTTATCCCCATGGTTTTGCAAGAGAAGATACAAAATAGATACCTCTCTCCATGTATTTTTAACATGGAAAGAATAACAATGTCTATTACAGTTTCAGAATGGAGGTTTGTAATAGCGTTCCTAAGAATTCCTTGAGCTTTGTCCTCAATCCAAGACAGACAATTTAAACCACCTGCCAAATATTTTTGATTTAACATCATATTAATCACCTTAATCCCTAAAGTATTAAAATGCAACTCATCCTAGCTAGATGTCACCTTGGCTTCCCTGGATCTGTTTGCGGTACTAGTAGGAACCCAGGCTCAGACCCATAGAGCTATCTTTCTTCTGCTCCCCTGCCTTTTGACCCTATGCTCAGTTAAGGATCTGATCTTGACTCTGCAGTGTCCCTTTATCCATCTCCTTTCCTACCACCGCTAGGAAGTGGACCTTCATTTCTTCTATCTTCGACTAGTCACATCCTAATTTATATTTCAACATCCTCGTTCACCATACTATAATCTCTCCTTCCTATTACTGCCATATTCTTCTTTCTGTAGTCCAGATTAGTCCTAAAAATATACCTCACTAAAAATGAACAAAACAAAGCACAACAGAAAAGACTTAGCAGCTTTTAGTAACAAATCAGGTAATTGTTTCCACGGTTGCAAAAGCCCTTCACTATATGGTTTCTAAATTACCCCCTCTGTCTGTGCTTTTCTTCCACAGACCCCATGTTACGGTGAATTTTGACTTGCTTCTTGTTTCTTGCACATGCCACACTCAGCCAATCTCTATGCCTTTTCCTCCTCTGGAAATTTCTACCTGCCATTTCTAACTCCTTGAGTTATATTTGATGTGGGTAGCTTTGAAGTCCCATGTGGCTATCTTTGAGGTGTTACCTCCATAGTTGTCCAGTTTTACACTGCTCTCTGCCCCAACTCAGATATAGTGCTTAACATTTTTTACTAAAGCAAGCCAGATTAAAAATTCAATTTTTCATCACTCACTCAACAAAGCCTTATTGGATGCTTACGATATACCGAGTCTCTGCTTGGAGTTGGGAATACAAATCCAGTAACAGGTTTGGTCACAGAACATAGGGTCATCACTACAGTATTTTCTGTGTATTTTCCAGAAAGTAAGAATCCACGTTCCACCATTTTATGACCAGTCAAACTTTTGCTTTCTTTGCTCAATATTGTCTTGGAGATCAGCTCCATGAAAGGGCTCTTCCTATGTATGACACTTACCCACAGGGTTTTATGGATATGTGAGTTAAGAGAATATTATTATCATGTGTAGTTTCTGGGGAGTGTGTGAAGGGAAGATGCTTTCAGGAGTCCAGGAGGCAAAGTGTCTGTCACTGACAAAATGCCTGAGTTGGCCATTGTGTGGTAAAGCTTCCCGGGGTTGGGTGAGGGTTATCAGAAAGATTCACATAAACATACTGAATTTATCCAGCCTGAATTAAAATGGGGAGGGGACAACTCGAACTCTTCTTCAAGGACCATCCATAAAGAACAGATAGATTGTGTGAAACGTCTCAATGCGGCCATAACTTTTCTGAACACAATCTATGAGACATCTGCTACATAACCGTAGTTGCACATAGACGAAGGGAAACACTACTAAACGGTTGCTTAAAGAAGAAGTAATACCTCAAAGGCTTTTTCTGGCAAGATTTGACACTTATAGAAATCAGGCAATAACTAAGGCAATTAAAGAGCACAAGAAAATATCCAGGGTTGCAGTGTTGCCACTTCCTTTCTTTAGCAGCAGATGTTTCGATAATATCCTGGCTGTATGTTGGGATCCTAAGCACAGGAAGAAGGATCTGCTTAGGGAGTCTGCTACCAGTTGCCATAGAGGAAGGTACAAATACAAAAGAAAAATAACAATTTTTCTAACGCTCCAAAGGACACGGTATGATTAGATTCCTTTTCAGTGCTGGCAACTACATAAATTTATTTGGTTGCACTGAGGCTTAATTTTAGATCTAGATTTTTACTATATTTTATCACTGATGCCTAGTGGGTTAATTCCCACCTCCTTCCCTTTGTACTGACACAACAACTGATTGTTTTCAGCAATACACACACACACACACACACCATGATCCTCTCTTTTGGCTACCTGAAGAATTACTAGATAAAACCCTAAAATATCTGTCCCTTAAAAGGTACTAAAGAATCTAAAAGTGAAGACTTTTGCTTATTTCTGTTTGAATTTATAGTCTTGATACTTTTACCTTAACAATTTAGAATATAATGAAATATTGGTTCTGTGCCAGTTTACTACAATTGAGCCACATCATACTAAAATGTGCCACGTAATCACTGAGGTCAGATTCATTATCATTACTTTGTATCTTGTACAAATACTCCTGAAATATGCCTTAAAAAGACCAATTTTCCTTAGACTCTATTCAAGGTAAAATCAGGACTTACTCATCATTGCAGTAAATAAAAACAATTGTCTCCCTTTTGATACCTGATGTGCATTACTGAGCTACAGCACTCATCTACATAAATGAAATGATGGAATTACGAGTTTCCATGTTCTGGGAGGCTTCTGTAATTTTAAGAATATCAGCTAAGAGTGTTGAGTTCTATGTAAGTATCACAACAGTACAAATATGCTGGAGAAATTGATAATGTATTATATCCAATTATGTCAGCAGGCTATGAATCATATCCAATTATCAAGATGCATAAGTGCATTTTATGTGATGCTCCAACATCATTAATTTTGTGCATAGCACAAGCTGCTCAAACGGTATGATTTCAGTAATTTCTAGCATCAGTATTACAGCAGCAATATAAATTCAATGTAAATTCGAAAATGAACATCTTCGTCTTGTTTATATCTGTGAAAAAGCATTTACCAAACACAGGAGCACATTGAACCAACACTTGCTATTGGAAAAAAGAGTCTGGAAGGTACCACAGGGAGCCTATGGTACCGCTGACTCAAGGCAAATCAGTCCTGAGGAAGCCTAGCTACCCAGCCAAAGCCCCTCACATGGCTCTCTTCACGTCCTCACTGAAGTAAAACAAACACAATTGTTTTAAATATGAAAAATCAAGAAACCGAAATTCCTACCTCCCAACAAACTGAGGGAGGTAAAAAAATTGACCAAGTTCAACTCTCAACATAAATTGTCTGCTTATCTTAGTGTTTATGAAATGGATTCTTTACTTGTCTGGAAAATCTCAATCTTAGCATACATTTAAAGCAGTTAGAACTTAAATTTTTTTTTCTACAGCTAGTTATACAGTAGCGATTTTAATTAAAAATGTTTGACTTCTCATTTAATTAAAAAAAAAGTAGAACTCCTACACAGATGCACAGGGTAATATGTTTAAGTAATTATACACCAACTTTGAATTCAAGTAATTAAAATTAAAAAAATAATCCTTAGACACTTACCTCAAAGTCAAGGTCTGAATATCGTGATTTTCTTCTCTGTTAGATATTTTTTAGAAAGAAGAAAAACCAATAAAGTTATGTTCAGTCATTCAAATAAAACAAAATTTACTGCTTTCAATAAGATAATCCTACTTCTTTGTGTTATAAGTATTTCCTGCACATAAGAATCTGTGAACATTTTTATGATTTCAAACTATTCCACTCACATTATTCCATTTTCACTTTGGACTTCCTTTAAAATTGAAGAATATAAATATACAATATATTTCTCTTGACCTCTTAACTCTAATTTTTTCAATAAGGAAAAAAACTTAGGTGAAAATTCACACAAAACATTCAATCTTGAAGGAGACTTTCGGTCTACTACAGCAAAACTATAGACACAAAGTGTTCAAAGCTGTGTGGGAAAATCATCTAGCTGTCTCAAGACCTTGCACCATCCCCCTGCAATCTTCATTTCTACCAAATTCTATCCAACCCTTTGTCTATATTCCAAAGTTCTATATAGGTCTCACCCATAAATTTCTTGGTATTTGGTAGTCCTCCATGACAGGAAAGTCCCTCTCAGTGCTAGGCATTAGGAGCTGAAGTATTTGTTCTAATTTAGTAAAATGAATAACAAACAGTCTACACCTCAGCAGGACATGGATATTGATGTAAATACCTCACTATGCCTCTGACTCTGTTAAACAGTTCCCGAATCTAGTTACAGATAAATATGCCTTGATAAAATCAGGAAACATGATTAAAATGAAATTAATGTGATTATATAATACTAGTGCAGGGAAGGTGTTCTAAACATCTGCTCTAAGCAGTCACTGGATTCTTAGAATGATTAACTGTAGAAGGAGATAGCTGATAAATACAGAAAGAGTTCACCAAATTGTTGGATATCAAAAGTTTCCATACAGGCTTTTTTTCTCTTTTTTTTTTTTTTTCTTTTTTGAAGAAGTGGGAATGAAATACAGGGGGAATTACTAAATATTAATTAATCAATATTAATAAATATGTAATATCCAGGAAGTTGGGAAAATATATAAACCTTTGGACAAATTTCTTCTGTTTTATTTGTTCCTCTTCTTCCATCCCAATAGCTATAGCATAAATTTCAATAACCTACGAGGGAATCATATCCAAGATAGGTGAGAGATTCTTGTAACTGTTGAGTATCAGGAGAGAAAGAAAGGAACTAATGCAGTTTACTGGAAAATATGAATAAATTTCTCCAGTGAGAGTTAAAATCGTCACTATAGACCTGGAACCTTCCTAGGTAACCAAC
>NW_020173921.1:637883-781214 GCF_003031525.2 Neophocaena asiaeorientalis asiaeorientalis
AAAGGATTTTTGCAGTAAACAGAAAGCAACATACCCAAAGAGAGATTTTGTTTAATAAAAAGTTTAGAAGTTCTGAAATCATTTGATTTTGGTGGGGCTGCTTAAAGACTGAGAACCGCATCTTTCAATGCTGTTGTGGAGAGCGCTGAGAAGGGGGCTGCTTTATTCAGGAAAGTCAGCCTGAGCTCCCTTTGCTCCCTGTGGCCAGCATTCCCTACGCCAGCCCTGGTGACATCCTGCAAGAAGAGACGTGCGTGGGAAGCTGTTTAACCCAGCCCTCCTTTGCCATCTCCCTGCCACTGCTGTTGTCTGACTGTGCTGTGTAACAGCCAGGCTCCAGCGCGCTGCAACCAGGGTTTCCCTTCTGCTCTCGGACGCTTTGCCTTCTTGGCACTGTGACTCAGCAGGACACTTCTGTAAGTATACGTTAAGCAAAATTCTTTCCTAATACAGCAAAATTCAAGCATGGAAACAGTGTTAAGCAATTATCAACAGAACATGAGTCTCATGCTTTGCATTCCATTTGAAAATTAAATAGTGAAACCTAATGAAAAAGGTTCAGTTAGTCAGCAAAGAGGCCCATCCACTGCACGTGTTGAGGGCTTCTCCATTGCAAAGGTCCTAACAGCCATGTGCTACCTTCTTCGTTGAATGCAAAGTTGTGTTGCCTAAGAACTGGAAATGTGGATGGATGCATATTGCTGAAGGCTCCCGATTTCAGGCACAAGAACAAAAGATAGGAACCCAGAGGAACGGCAGAGATAGATTCTCCCTATGAGAGCAGATGCCACCTATGCAGATGTGAAACATAGAAAAGAAAACAGATGTACCCCCATAAATAAGTTTCTCTCTCATCTATTCACTTTATTAAAATCACATCCTAACCTAAGAGTGTATAGCAGAACTAGCAACCTTGAGGGATTAGACTAGGAAATGAACACGTGAAGCAGATTTCAGTCGAAACAGCCGAAAGATAGTTGGGGGTAAGGTGAAGAGGTGGGCTGGAAAATACAGCCATGAAGACTTAAAAATTAGACAGTGGAAAAAAATGTGGCGGAATTGAGAGTCCAAGGGAGAAAAAATGTGCACATTATTCACATCCCCACAATCCTGACCAAGTGTTCAGACCTATTATAAAGTGCTTTCACCTTTGAACATGCTAACTGCCCTGTGGGATGGTTAGGAAAGTACTATGCATTATCCCTGTTTATGAATGAGGAAAACTGAGGACCAGAGCAGTTCAAATAACTTGCCTGCTTCACCTGGGTAGTTATCACATGGGCTGGGATTCCCACTCAGGTGGTCTGCCTGCAAACCCTGTGTTTTCTCCGCTGTTGCTCAGTAACTGCTCAATGGTGTAAGGGGTGATGGTTCATAGCCAAGGTAGTTTGCTGATTGCCCCTAGAACTCAGCAAGAATAACATTACGGGATACAGTCAATCCCAGGCTGACGGCAGTGGGACCGAGATGCTCTGCAAGCATAAAGCAACGTCAGGCAGATGAACTTTTACTTGTCAATTATATTTTAAAGGAGAAAAAAAGCATCGATATGGCACTTATTTGAGAGAAAAATCTGATGGCAATTTACAATAATTTGTGTCAAATAAAATAACTTAAAATCATTCTAACATGAGATAGTTTATGAGCCATGATGCAACACAGTGGCAGACTTCACTTTCATGATGGGTCTCCCATCGCAAAATCTATTTTACCTTAAAGAAGTATCTGCATTGGGAAATCTGTGATGGAATAGAAGGATCAGAATGTTAACTTCTGTTTATCAGTTCCTCATTATAACACTCATTATCTCTCAGTCTGTTTTGCAATGTGCTGGAGAGTCTTTCAAAGCACTGAAGTCTGTGGAAACTGTGACTGACTTACGTGCTCATTCAAATGTCCCTCTGAGTTCTCTGGAATGTTATTGTAAGGTAGGAAAGTGGTTAGAAAGAATGGTTATATGTTTAAAAGATGAGAATCAATGAAGAAAAGTGATCAAGTCATAACAACTTTTATGATAAGTTGATAATTGAAGAAATTCTACATACAAATTTAAAATAAGCCAGGATGGTGTTGACATATTTTAGGAAGATATAAGTCCCTTTCTCTGTACATCCCCTAGTTCCCAAATAACTTGATACAAATCATCCTTTTTGTCATAGTAGGTGACATTTCTTTTATACTCTTTCCTTTTCTTAATTTCCCACTTAGAACTCACCCCAACTTCTGTTCTGTCCTCAACATTCCATCAAAATTCTTGTTGTCAAGGTCTCAGATGAGCTCCATCTGGACGGTTTCCAAGGTCAATTTTCTCTCCTCATCTTAATGGACTCTCAGAAGCTTTTGAAGGTTAATCCCTTCCTCATCTCTCTCAGCTTTTCCTTTTGTTTTCTTTTCCTCCTTCTAATTTGCTCTAGTTCTGCCAAGTCTCCTTTGCTGGCTCTTTCTCTTCTCCCTGACTTCTAAATGTTGAGTTCCATAGTTTTCTTTTTTCTTATATTCTCTCTTGGATGAAATCATTCATTCCCAGGGTTTTCAATACCATCTTTTAACTTGCAAACACCCTTTTCTTTCCCATCACAGGAAATGCTGCATATCTAGTTGGTGAAGCCAGGCATTTAGGAGTCACCCTTCAGCCCTCCCTGCCTCTCATCCTGCACATCAAATCCACCAGCAGTGCCATCTGTTCTATATCCAAAACACATCTTAATTTGTCCTCCACAGTCAAAGGCATTCTTATCTTTTGTGTGGTTGACCTCAGTGGTCTCCTAACGGTCCTCCAGCTTTCTGCTCCACTTCTACTGCCTCTCCCACTACCACTGGATCCTAATCCTTTCCATTCCAAACCATCAAAGTGATGGATGGATGGATGGATGGAGAAATGATCATGACAGTTGCTTAACTGTCCTCAATTTTTTCTTTCATTTTACAAGGTTCTGCAAAATCTGGTCTCTTCTTCCTATTCCAACTCGGACTTAAGAAGCTTGCCCCATGCTACATGTGTCTTCTAATCCTATGAGGATATTCCAAGCTCTTTTCTGCCCCAGGACCTCTTCACCTGCAATTTCTTTTGTCTGAAACACCCCCGATCCTTCAGCATCTCACAAGCCATGTTCCTCCTTAAGTTAATTGTTCATCCTGTGGAGCTTCAGAAGGCCCCCCAGATCACCTCATCTAAAGAAGCCTGTCTCTCACACTCCATGGTTATTTCCCAGCACAGCACACTCTTTTAGATTAATCATTTGTTAACAGTTCACCATCTGTCTCTTCCATAGTGTTTATTCACCACCGGGGCAGGATCCACATCTGTCTTGGCCACTTTTATATCCCTGGCATCTATCAGAGGGCCTGGCATAATAGTAGACATTCACAAAATTATTGATGAAAGATTGAAGGAGCTACACTATGAAAGCCAAACAAATCCAAAAGAATGACTTGTATTTTGGTTGTGTTTTGTTCTTTTTCTCAGGAATACTCCAGGAGAATTTGGATAAGCATGTGGGCTACATACACAAAGAAAACCATTTTGAATAGATCTATTGACAGCCAAGAGGACTGAGACCATTTAGAAGAACGCAGGCCTACCACTAAGAGAGGGGAAAATTCTTTAGGATGATGTCCGAGTAAGAAAGTGCACACCAGTATGAGGCTACTCAGAGGAATACTTAGCAAGGATGTGTATAATGGCATCTGTCCATAGCGAAGCCTTGTAGAATGATGAATAATTTCTCAAAGGGAATACTTCATTGTTTGTGCCTTTGCAAATTAAGTTGGACAAGATACTAGAAGATTCACAGTGAGGAATAAATTCCATGGACTAATAAATGTCAATGTGACTGCCATTAAAAGTTTCCATTACAGACTGAGCAATGAACCTACTCAAGGAGAAAGCTTTGATGTCAAATCCATTCAAAATATCTGTGTAAATGAAACTTGAGAATCATTAATTTTGAAAAATGACTTATTTGAGCTAATTTTGCTTGTACGCCTGCATAAAAGACAAAATTTCCTAATCCAGGAGCAAAAACAAAACACTGAAGAAGGGCAAGCATTTCTTTCACCACAGCTACATGAGGAAAAATATTTTCAAAAAAGAAGAAGATGCTCTGCGCAATGGTCAGTCGTACAATGGTTTCTGTTGGTGACAGAAGTATGGCCATAACATTTTGTCTAATTTCCTGAATACTGACCTAGTACAGCAAACAAGTTTCTTTACCGATATTCAAGATATAATGGTAATGAAATAATAATCACACGACCTTACATCTGAAGTGCCCCTTACAATGTTCAAAGGGGTTTTCACATACATTATCCAATTTGATGTTCACAACAGCCATAAGGGAAGCACCTGCGATGTGCCACTATAGCTAAAATGTTTTACCTTTCAAAACCATTATGCCGAGAGCTCTATAATTCATGTCCAGAGGAAAACTGGTGTATAAAAAGTTACCCTAGAATGGTACCCATTTATACATTGAGAGAGATTTATCTGAGCATGTTTTGAGATACATTGTTAAGTTATATCTGAATGTTCAGAAAACCTGGAGTAGCAGAACTTTGTTTAAAAAAGAAATTGTGTAATTTACTATCTAACTCTGTTTAGTTATAAGAAAAGCTAAGGCAAAGCTAAGCTAAGCACTTAATGTGCTTACATTGGAGCAAAGTGTTTCACAGGAATCCCAGTGATGGAGGAACTGAGAAGCCACAAAAGGGACCACGAGGGAACCCAGAGATTTGCAGGAGAAGGGGCTACTGCCCTCCCCCGCCCACCAGGCTGGACGGACATGGGGAGATGACACTTCGATCTAAGCCCGGGGGCTGAGGCACCTGGCAGAAGCTGGAGGCCCTACAGAACAGCTAAGGAGACATGAGGTACTGCCCAAAGCAGAAAGAGGGAGGAAAACACCCTGGATTCCTTCTTTTCCCCAGCCTCCAATCTCTTACAGTGTTTCCTAGTGGCCAGTCTTCTCACCCAGCTAGGAACCTGTATCAACCCCAAGAGACACAGGGGAAAAAGGGTGAAGGTGGGCCCTGGACCTGCACACAACGTGGGAAGGCTTTGAGTAAGGAAATGTGTCCTGTTTAGATCTACCAGCTACAAGCCATCGAATGTTCCAATAAGTCAGGACAAATATTGACCTATCTTCTTACACTGATATATCTATAATTTTTCAAAAAGTAAACAGAACCACAGCGCAAGGTTTAAACTATTGATATATCTCATAGTGCTCAATGGCTTGAGAACGCTGATACTTCTTTTTTCCCCACTTGCTTCACAGTACCTCGTAGTTTTTTGCTTTATATACATACCATGCACTCAACACATTTTGCTCATTGATTGAAGGTGAATGACTTAAATGCTGATGACAATGTTAAGCAATTAGAGGACATCTAGGACTGAAGCCATTGTGAGACATTCTTCCATGTGCATATTGCAATGAATCCCTAATTGTGGAAATCTAAAGTTTTCAGAATCGCTTAACAAGTTCATTCTGGGAATGGACACAGTTCGGAAATTGGCAGATAACATATTACATGAAAGAAAGACACAAGATAATATTAAGATGGGAGAGAAGCTGGAAATGCTTTTATGCCGAAAAAACTTGCTGCATTTATTAAACTTTCTACACTGAATAATTGGGGGTTAGCTGAACAAGCTGTCCTGGAGGTTGGAGCCTTTTCTGCTGGCACTGCCTTCAGGGTTGGAGAGCCTCCCTCTTGCTTTGTTGCCTCCTGCTTATTTGAATAAATACTTCCACCCACTCTTTGGCTTTGTTTCTTTCTCCTTTGACTCTTGTTTTTCCTCGCCTGCACCCTTCCTCACAATACTGACTTCTGGGCTGCAACTGTCAGGTTTTACCCTCTTCTTTTTCTTCTCCCACCACTTCCCCACTTTGTCAAATTGTGAACACCCACTCCTCTGGAGGAAACTTCCTGAATTACTAGGAACATCTTTTTATTACATCCCTGAAAAGTCCCTGAGGCATCTGGCCGTCCTCTGCCGTCCCGGTTTCCCAGGCAGGGATGCCCCTGTGGCTGGAACCTCCCTTCTCACTCAGAGAAGACTCAGATTGTTCTATGGCCCCATGGCTGCCACATAGTCACTCACTTTCATCTCTGTATTGTCTTCTAGGTCTCAAGACACCTCCTGGCTACTGTTGCGCACCACAATTCATGTAGATACTCTAGTCATCTTTCTGCTTTTCCTCTATTGTCAGAATATCAGCTTACCTGCTGGTTCACTGCAGACAGAGTGTGGCTCACTCCGCCCACAAAGGAAGCCACACCAGACTTTATCTGGCCACAGTCTTATCTCCAAAATCTGGTCACCACACTTCATGGCCACAGTCTTGTCTCCAAAATCTGCTAGCTGCATACATCTACACTTCATCCATTTCACGTCTTTATTCCATAAGACCCAGTGTCTGTCCAGGGTTAAATGAACTTTATAAAGTTACTCTCATGCTAATGTTCAGGCACATGACTGTCTCTTTGAGACAGCGTAAAATTGATCAGGACAGAAAGATTCTGGTCCGAGATTTGCTGTGCACTTACTCTGTGACCTTGGACAAATGACTTTACTTCAAGGATTAGAACAACTTATCCATTGTCCAGAGGTGTCGCGAAGATTAATTAATTCACATTTTTAAGGTGATTTGAGGATCTGCTAATGAAAGATGCTATATAAATGCTAATTTTTATTATTCATTCCCACATCTATATATTCAGCTGTCTCCTAAAATGGTCACCCTAAGCAATTACTAACTATTAAACTCTTTGAAAGAATGAAAATGAGGAACTGAAATTTCATTCTGAATCCTGAATTTTCTTCCTTTTCAAGATGTAAGCCTTGTGATTTCTAAGTCATTTAAATGCAGATCTTTTGGCTGAATCACACTTATATATGATGCTTACTCTTAATAATAAGGATATGGAGATTTGGAAAAATTACCACTGAACAAAGCAGCACTCAGAAATTCAGTCTATTGTTCAAACACATACAACCTGTACAATATCAAACCCAGCAAGGTTTTAAAAAGCATTTTTATAACAAGCAAAATATTTTAATGCAATTCCATTCTAACCCCTCTAGCACACTTTAAAGAGCCATTCTATGTAGAAGACTCCATATGGTCTTTAAGATTATTTACAGTGTTATGTTATTATATGCACACTCACTGAAAATTCTTGTAAAAACTTCTGTGATTTTGCATAAATGTTATGTAGTTTGTGCTTACGTGGTCATTATTTTAGTAGACCTGCTAGTCTCTGGGATATGCAAGTTAGAGATGGAAACAGTGGCTACTCTGCTAATTCAGAATGATTGGACACTCTTGTCTACAGGGAGCTCCAACCACTCAGGAGTGAACTTGGACTCACTGCCCCTATGCCTTTGGTTCCAAAGAATGATTCTCCTCAGAAACCCTATTCTGTTTAGGTCTGATCTACTGATAGAATTTAGGGATTTATCCTAGATTCCCATCTAGGGTAGAATTTCCTCAATGCAGCTGGGAAAACCCTCAAAATTACACCGCACATCAAGTCACTCCAGCCTTTCAGGGTGTCTCTTCATCTTGGCCTCGTAGAAGGCACAGTCTTGTGGGAAGAAGGAAGGGGCAATTGCCTCTGGGCACTTTTGAACATTAGAATATTATCAGCAAAATTCTGATGGAAAGAGTAGGCAACCGATTATACTGTCTTATGAAATAATCTGTTATATTAAGAAAATTGGCAATACATATTAAAAAATGCATATATTGTATTGTATATTGAACATATGCAATATATCTGCAGTAGGTTTACGGCAAAACTTCAAGACAGAGGATATGAAAGTCACATACAAAACAGTTACAGGAGGTATGTCAAAAGAAAACTAGACATTTCTTGTCTTACTTGACTTAGATCTTACTTGATTAATTGTAATACAGTATGCGTGATATTGATACCTGTTGACTACTCTTTACATCATTTTGTGGGTAGAAAGGAAGCTGAGGGGAGTTTGCTTTTCCCCAAAAGCCATGTGGTTTGACCTCAGAGTCCTCACTCTTGATCTGCTTGATTTACATCCCTCCCAAGAGTTCACAATTTAAGACCAAAACATTTAGTGGTCATAATTCTGTAAGAGCTAAAAACAAAACATTCCTCTGAAAGATATCAGTCTAAGGTAATAATAAAGTCTATAATCAGTGTAATGGTAGATCTCATTGAGACATTCCAATTTTGTTATTTTAACAGCTGCCCTCACAGAGAAAACCCAGACCTTGCTTCAAGTTTGTCGTGCCATCCAGAATCTACTTTAACCACCAGAAGACTTCTGGTACCCAAGAAACATCAGGAGGATCTTCTGTTTGTTTAGGAGTGATCTACTTGGTTCCCATTATGACAGATAGGTATCGTTTTAATTATAGAGGGTTCACTTTTAAAAATATGACCTCGAGAAAGGGGATTCTGATGCTCTACTGGAAAAAGCATATGTCCAGAATCTTAAACACAACATACCCCAAATTCTTAGACTATACATAACTGCAAAAGCTAATGTGACTCTTCTCCCCCAGTGTAGTGCCCCATGAATCTATCTATCTATCCATCTATCTATCTATCTATCTATCTATCATCTATCTATCTCTTATCTATTAATCAATCAGTCTATCTATCAGTCTATCATCTATCTATCTTTCAAATATCAAGGGAAGGCTTGTTTCATTGCTTACTTCTAAAGAACTCATTGATATCGTTGATCCAGTTTCACTTCTCGATAATCCCGCATTTTCATCCAACTCAGAGGCCATGAAGTTCTTCACAGCTGTGCGAGGCTCAAAGGGCAAATTCTGCATATGTTCCTGGGGTGCGAGATGTTGCTCTAAGTTCATATTGAACTGGTCCATGACAGGAGGATTCATGTTGAATTCAGGATTCACTTTGTAATGCAATAGCCTTTCGTGGGGCAGGGTTTCCATGCCAATATTCATTTTGCTTTCTTCTTTCATTGATGGCTGGGTATTAACAGAACTTCTGGGCATCACAATATAGTCACTCTCCATCATTCTTTCTTGAGGATGAACGATGTCCATATCCGCCCCTCTCAAATTATCATCCGTACATAAGTACACAGTTCTCCGCAACTCACTGTTCTCTTTTTTCAAACATTGATTGCCCAGCTCATTCATACTCATGGGCATGTGCAGACCTGTGGGTTGCTGAATAATGACTTTGGAAATGACGTTTCCAGGCAATGTTGAATAGCTTAGCCCTTCAGGGTTTGTTCCCTTTTCTTCTTCATCATCATTTAGAGAAATCCTGGAGAGGGTGCCTGTTATTGTTGCTGCTCGGCAAGGACCAATATCCTTGTGAAGAACTGTGAATTAGAACATAAAAGTAAATAAAAGAAAGTTAATGCACACTTATCGATTACTACTGTATTCTGTTGTCCCTCATTTTACTAAACATTTTCCTTAATAAAATGAAAATTATTAAAAATTACATATCTATTTTTTGCACATGGTCCAAATTACTCAGTCACTCTGTATTGATTCTGATACGGTCTTATAGTTCTCAGGTAGCCCACAGATAAAACATATGGGATAACTGATGAACAGACTTTCAAAAATCTCAGTGCCCTAACCATAGATAACTCAGCCTAACTTTTCAGGGGAAAGGTAGATTACCAGAGAAATTTTCTCCATCTGTCTACTGCAAAGGGCTTTATAAAATTATGGATATATTAACAAGAGTTTGACTTTTTCTTAAAGAGTTTTCCCCTAAAGTATTCTACAAGTTCTACTCATTAAAATACTTCTTGAGAGAGGTAATCAATGAGAATTTCATCCTACTACATCAGAAATTCCTTCAAAAATTATGCCCATTGAAAACTAATGAGCATTTATCTGTGAAGTCCATATGGTCAAGTAGATGCAGGGTTCAAAAGTATTTATCATCTTCAGTTCCATGCAGGAAAAGTAAGGCATTTTTAAAACAAGATCAATCCATAAGCTCCAACGCCCTTGAGAGGGTATTAAAAGTGCCAACTGACTTTAAGCAGAAAAAAGCTGTATGAGCCTCTAAAACCTCCATTCCATTTTAAGCCTGCAAAATAATGACTTAGAAAACTTAAAAATGCATGATAACTTGTAGTAAGAAAGAGAAGAGAATGAAAACATAAACGACACCAAGGAAAAACCAATCAACAGAAGAGTTCAGAATTCTTTATGAAAATATAGTTCAGTTTTTTCTCTTTTTTGCCTCTCTAGAAGGAAGAAAATCATATTTTATGTGTAATGGAGGCAGAATGACTTGAAGCCTGCTTAGTTGTGGACAGCTATCGGTTTTGAGGTCTGAGAGAATGAAATTCTGAAGACGTTTTCTTGGTCATGGTGGTGCTGAAAGCACACAGAACAGCACTGTGTGCAAGCTGGTTCAACACGGCCTCCAAGTGCTGCCCTATCAAGAAGCAGAGCCATTGCCGTTGAATGTTTTGTTAGGCATAGGTAGCTATAACTATTTGGTTTATTATCTCCTTATGAAAAGCCTCAGACATATTCAATTTTACCCATTATTATCCAGTTTTCAAATGGCATCCTAATTATTATGCATTAAAGCAGAGTTTGCAAAATAGAAGGTTCTGAATGTCTTTCCCTATTACAAAGAAGAGAAGCTTTCAAATTAATTCAAGACATGCATCAGTCATGTAATATCTTTTATCTTTAGAGATACTGTATTTAATCATTGTATTAGGTCTCTTTCTTCTTAGATATTCAAGATGTCATTCACCTATACTCCAATCAAAATTTTTTAAAAAGAGCAGAAAAAAAAAAAACCCCAAAAAACAAAACAAACAAGGATGTTAAATCTACATTGCATATTTTTTATTAATCCACAATTAGGTGTGACTTTTTATATTTAACTATAATGTTTAAAAAGTAGAATAATTCAGTTTAAAAAAGTTATTTCCAAACCTCTGAAATTAATAGATAGGTAATGTATTGTGGTTGCCAGGAACAATTTACTTGAAAATATTCAGAGATAAAGTATGTTAAATTAATAGATTTAGTAATATTCCAAATAAAATACCTTAAAATATCTCCAAATTCAGGGAAGAATATTTTTAATCCTTAACTGTAGGCAAAAATTAATCCAAAATTTATAGCAATACAATATAAAGGTTAGTTATGGGAACCTATTACATTTTATTAAGGACATATAATTTTATACTTTTATCAGTATTTTGTAAACTGTAAAGTAAACCTTGGTACTGAATATTGATTTCATAATCTGCATTTGTATAAAATACGTTTAGTTTGTATGAATGTAATATGATTTGTAGTTATAGTAGCACATTTTTATCAATGATACAGCTATCTTTGCTGAAAATTTGTATATCTTAAATATTTGGGGAAATATAACTCTTCTTATTAAGTAGTGTCGACTCTATATGAGAAATTTAACTGTTTCTTTGACTTACTTAAAATGGATATCCAAATTTTGAATATAAAACATAAACAAATCGACACCACCTACACATACAATGTGATGTTGAAGTGATGGGAATTTTGAGAGAAATTAGTCAAGTTGTGAAGCGCAAAATGCAAATAAAACCAAGACAAAGCAAAAAGCACCTGAATATTTAGCACAATCAGATATACACTCCACCCTTTGGGAAAGTGAATTTCAACAAGACGTAGGGGAAGATTATTCAGAGACCAGGAATTGAGACTTTAACACTGAATATACCTGAACATGGAAGGAAATCTTTAGAAAAACACAGAGGCAAGTTCCTGATAAGCTCAGCCAAAAAAAGGCACAGTCAGAAATTGAAAAATTAAGAGAATTTTTTTCTAATAAAATAATGATACTGGCCTAATATTAAGAATACTAAATCTCAGAATACAATGAATCTGGGGAAAATGGGTATTTTAACAAAAGAGAACAAGATGAATATAACTCCTTTATTTGTAAAGTTTGGATGAAGATTTAGAAGGCATTCTTATCAAAATTTCAAAGGCCAAACAATTCAAATGGATAGAATGGTAACTTAAACCAGTAAGATAGTAGCAAATAGAGATAAATGCAAAGGCTAGATTTTTCATCAAGGACTAAAAAAATCAAACAAACAAAAAATCCCCAGAACTTTTACAAATCATAGACTGGGAAATCCCTGACAGCTACTACAGAAAGTCTTGGGGATTTAAAATGATAATCAGTTGACACTAGTACTGTACCAGCTGCTGTGAAATCAGATGCAAAGGTAGATCGCATTAATACAAGGAAAGAGCCAACTGTGATAAATGCTGGCTAAGTGTGGGCAGCATAGTTAAAACTTGGGCACCATAATTTCAAATGATTGACACCTGGGGTACCATGTCTGCCTGGGAGGACGTTCTGAGGAATGAGTGAAGAAACATGGCTTGTTTAGTCTGGAAAAAAAAAAAAAAAAAAAGACCTAGATTGGGCTAAGTAGTATTTGCTTTCAAATATTTGGATAGTTAGGTGAAGTGGATATTCACTCTTATTCTCAAAGGCACCACAAAAACCAATGAATAAAAGGTTAAATAAAGTATATTTTGTCCCAATATAAAGGAACATTATTCATCTACTCTTGGTGGGTGTCCACAGGCTGGAGAACAGACGTTGGGAACACTGTCCCTGGGATCCAGCTCTCTAAGACGGTGTGCACATGCTCTGAAAATACAGCTACAAAGCTGTGATACACACACACACACACACACAAACACACTCACACACAATGGTATTTCATCCTTCCAGCATGGATGATGAAACTGAGGCACAGGGAGACATCAACTTGACTGGCCTTACACCTGACAACCAGTGATAGGTGGATGGAAGGCTTCTGTCTCCAAGTCAATGCTTTCCTGAGGTCACAGTACTCCCAATCAACCATTTTCACTTCCTCGCATTTCCCCATTCATATTCTCCCTCTCTCTCATTCCCTCCCCCTTCTCCTACATCTGCTATTACAATGTTTCCAGTTGAAAGACTCAATTGACACATTTACAGGAATGTGTGATGGGTAAACCACAGCATTTTCTTTAAAATCAAAAATCATAAAAATGATTCAACATCTAATGATTATATTTTCAAAATTCAAATATTCTTACCTGATCTACAAGCAATGTCTACATCCTTTTCAAAGTCTGTCTGTAACAAGAAATAATGACATAGAATCGTCATTTAATGAAGACCTCAAGTGACTTTTACTGACCAAATTATCTGAAGTTAACAAATATCTGACTACGAGATACCAGGATATTGTTTTGTGCAAAGGAAGTTTATCAAGGAATAATCAAATTGTTTTCAAGAGTATTTTCTAGAGACCACATGTTGGATAAAATCAATGGGAACATGGTGTATGACTTTAATAAGGCAAAACTATACCCATGGTCATCTAACACCAGATGTAAAAAAACAGAATTTCAAGGCAATTCCTTAAACCACAATAAAAAGATTGGAATGTGAAATATTATGAAGATACTTAAATAAATGTCTTTGTTATTTCTATTTTTATGCATTCATTTTGAATATATTGTTTGTAATGTAATATCTTATAATACAGCTTTGTCAAATCCTTAATAGTCAAACTAGGCTCTTCTGATGATCCATTTTCATGCAAATGTGACAAAAGACTTTCAGGCTTAGGAATTAAAATTGAAGATTAAACAATACTAATCTGGCCTAGAACCTGCTTAGAGTTTAGTTCCATCCTCATATTTTCCCCAAACTTTTACTGTAAACAAATTAGTTTATTTTTTAATGTTGAAATTAAATTAGCCCGTCTTTTTTTTTTTTTTTTTTGCCGTATGCGGGCCTCTCACTGTTGTGGCCTCTCCCGTTGCGGAGCACAGGCTCCGGACGCGCAGGCTCAGTGGCCATGGCTCACGGACCCAGCCGCTCCGTGGCATGTGGGATCCTCCTGGACCGGAGCACGAACCCGTGTCCCCTGCATCGGCAGGCGGACTCTCAACCACTGCGCCAGCAGGGAAGCCCAAATTAGCCCATCTTAATCAATACTTAGATTCAAGATATCAGTATTTATCTCTTTGTTTTTAGTAAGGAATTAATTATTCCTTCTCCTGTCTTAGTTACTAGTATATCGTTTAGACTGTTTTTGTGTGGCCTACTCCAAACACATCGATAACAAATCAAGCATATTACTAAGAAAACTCTATTTAAGCCTTGATGTTAATGACACAGTTTAAACCTTACTTCATTTCTAAAATATACGGAAGTGGTTATGTGTAAAGTACCCCTTATCCCAACAACAGTCAGAGCTCATGTACAATGGTTGGCCTTCTTCTGGCAGTGTGTCTGCCCCTCATACTTTAGGGAAGTGGCTCTCATCTTGGGCTGCCCCCTGGAGCCACCAATGCCTGGGTTCTATCCCAGGATGCTGGTTTCCTTGGTCTGGAGTGTGGGTCCTCTGAGGAATCTGAATGGGAAGCAAGGCGAGAACCACTTCAGGTCTCGCTTTAAGACCAGATGTGCAGGTACCATCCTGTTCTGATCTGTAAACAAACATGATCCTATGGACACACTGTTAACCCTAACTCTGTGTGAGGATGGACATACCCCCTGGTGTCACCCAGAAACCCCACGCTCAACACATCAAGGGTCCAATAACAGATCCAGGACTCCTAACCAGTCCAGACAGAACCGTCATCTGGTATCAGAGTTCCAAGCCTGTGACCGAACTACAGTCAAAGTCATTCAAAACGGAATTTTGATACTATTTTACGACTAAGAATATTTGCTTATTCCCTTCAGAAATCATGACTGAATGAAGACTCAGAGGGGAATTAAAAGCTCACCATGATTTGAGCATGCCCGTTAGGAAAAGAACTGGAAGAATCAGCATTGATTGGGTCTTGACAGTTTCTCAATCGGCATCTAAATGCATCTTGAACCTGTGAAAAAAGGACAAATATTCATTTTCTTCTCTCTTGGTAATGACCAGATACTGTCTATATTGGCAATTGACTGAGAAAACCATTATCACTGTTTTTATGATCCAATACCCGTTTTGTTTACTTGGTGCACCTGGACTTTGGTCCATGCCCAGGGAATTCATCATTTGCCAACATCTGTAGAGGGAGGTGCTGGGAACTCCTCAGCTGTCCCGATGCCTGTGTCCGGCTCAATACTAATCATTCTTGCCAGATGGCAGGATTATTTCCACTGCTACAAACAATATGCCTGTCTTTCAAGGGGGATTTACTATTCGGTATGGCATAATCTTCATAACAGCTTTAAACATTGGGAAAAATGAGATGACTCCATGATCTGTTGACCAAAATTGATCTGGGATTTTTCTTTTATGTCTTATGTAATGCATACTGGGGAGACCATTTCTTGTCTTGCTTCAAGTACTATGTGCCCTTACGTGCAAACAAAACAAAACAAAACAAAACACCCCACACACAATGAAATAAAAAGGTAACAAAAACTACTCTGTTTCTGGTTGATTCTCGTGGAAAAAAAAAAAAAAGGCCACTTAGCAAAGCCGAACTTCCTTAATATACATTCACAACTGGCTTCTGAGCAAAGAACAAACACATCACAAGGAAATTCGAAGAACGTTAAATCCTTTGTTAAACAGCATGTGGATAAACCTGAATAGATGAATAACAAACACACAAATCAACCGACAGCTACTCTGACGTCATGGTACCCCTGTGTCAGCTGGTCCATCCACCTCCGGCTCATTAGGCCCCTAACAAGCTTGCCGGTGGGCATCACCGTAAGTCAAGTCAATGGCAACGTCACTTTACTAGTATTTGGCTTTTCTGACTTCACATTATTGTTACTCCCCTCCTTGTTTATTATAATCTGTCTGATTGGGTTACCAAACAAAGCACAGATGATGTGGCATTCCTTCTATTTTCCTGAAACATCATTGTAGGGGCCACCAAGGGAAACATAATGATGTCCAGTTTTGCAAAGCGTGTATATAAAATATCCTGTCACTGGTTGTGAGATGTGCGTAGTTTATGTATTGGCCATAAAAAACCCTGAGCCTATTCAGCTGCTTTCAGCTCCTCTCACCTGTTTCAAAAATTCATTAGCAGCCTGTTTCCCAAACGGCAAGATGTGGAGAGTGACATGAAGTTTAGTTACCACCACTGAGCCCTGGCTGCAGTTCCATCATGAGACCTCTGCCCACGTGGTGGATTTCTCCCCTCAGATTCTGATCCTGGTGATGCAACCACTATGGCTGTGAATTAAGCGGGGGGTGGGCTCCATATTCTCTGACCCTTCCATTTTCTGATTCTAATATTTTTTTAACCATTTTTTAATCGAAGTGTAGTTAACTTACAATGCTGTGTTAGTCTCAGGTGTACAGCAGGGTGATTCAGTTATACATACACATATATATATATATATATATAATCTCCTTTTTCAGATTCTTTTCTGTTATAGGTTATTACAAGATATTGAGTTCCCTGTGCTATACAGTAGGTCCTTGTTGTTCATCTATTTTATATATAGTAGTGTATATATTCTAATATTTCTAAATCTGGAACTTTCTGGAAAAAAGGAACAAGGAGTTGTCTGATACAACCGGGTGAGGTAATTTCTTATTTCCTCTTTCAGACACATCAGTAAAAGTTCAGGCTAAGTGAAATTTAGTCTGATCATCTTTTCCTGGATGCATATTTGGAACTAATTCATCCAGCTTCTCCCTTGGAGGAGACATGGCATGGATAAACTAGACCCTTTAGAGGCGAATGCTTCTTAGATTAAGAAGTCATAGCTGTGAGTCATAAAGCAATACAATTAATAATCAGAAGATCATTATACACTAGGATAATGCATCTCCTGTTTGCCAGATGATCTCTGTTTCTGTTACACAGAAATTTGCATTTGGGGGAAAACTCTAAGAAAGTATATCTCTTTCAGAAGAAAAATTCTAAGAACTAATGTCAGAAAAATAGGTACTTGCCAATTTTCTGTTTGTGCCCCGAGGCAACTGTTAAAGAAGCACACACTTTACAAAACTTTATAAAAGAAGATAAATAATGTGTTAGAAATGTTGCCTTACAGGAGCTTGTCACATGAATTTGTTTCAAATCTGCTTCTGAACACCAGCCCCCATAAAATATGAAAGGTGGCCCTTGGTAAAACGAAACATTAACTCTTGTTCACCAGCCACTCTATTTTCAGGCCTTCAGAGTGCAGTTGTCAAGGATATTTTTGTCTGACAATGAAATACGGAAAAGCAACTCCTGTCAGTTTCTCTTCAAAATCCACTATCTGATTGCTTGAAGGAGATATAAAAGAAATCTCTTTTTCATAACACACACATACAAAATCGATACCTTAAACTACCAAACTCCCCAATATGACAATGGATTAAGGGCATTTCCATCCTGGAGAATGATGTCAGCTCCATGAATCAGTCAATGCTAGTCACAAGAAATATAAAACAGAAAAGCATAAAAAGTCTACAGTAAATTCAAGGTCATTTTACTGGTCATATAAATGCCATGATTTAAGTATTGGATTCTCTGACACTTTTGGTGCCTCTGTTCCTTCTAATTCAGAAAGATTTGCAGGAGAAATTCCTCTGTTTGATTAAAAAAAATCTTATAAATACATTCAGGCAATCTAGCTGAACTAGCCTTAAATATTTATCCAGCACTGACAGGGAAGCATGATTAGACTAGATTTTGTATTGTGTACTATTATCACAGAAAAGGGTGTTTCAAGCAGGACAGTACCTGGAAAATGCATCTGCAGCTATTTGAAAACATTTTGATAACTAAATGAATGCTCTATCAGGTAAACAGAGACTTTTATCTTTGGTGAACTAATGTGTATTGTACTTATGGAGAACAACTAGAAGTTTTAAAGAAGCAAGTCTACAAGGACCTTAATTCCAAACAAGGAGAAAGCATAAAAACAAACAAAAGACAGAATCTCGACCTGGCTATTGCATGCTGAAATTAAAACTTTCTGTGCCAAAAGTAGCATTTACAACACTGGCCAATGATAGTCTTGGTGTCTTTCTTGCCTTGTGATTAAGACTGAAGAAAAATAACTGTTAGAATATGAAGATATTTACTATTTAAGCTCCTTAAGCTGACTGACTCTGGAGAACGAGTCACTTATTTGAGGTACCAATTTAATTTAAAATGTCTTTTTAGATATTAAAATCATTATACCTGAATTCTTCCAATATCAATCGTGTTTTAAACTTATGTAGGACCCGTAAATACAATTTTTAAACAAACCCGTCTAGAATAATTAAACATTTAATACCAGTTTTGGCACAGTTAAAATCTAGATTTCAAAATGTCCTTTTTTTATTATACTCTGCCATAGATCTTTCACCTTTTGACGTCAGACAGAGGGTTAAAAAGTATTGGGGGTGTAGCAAAGAATTGATATGTGAATAGCCCCGGAATATTTAGGAGACTTTAAGGAAACCTGGTATCACGTTGTGAAATAAAAAGAGTGGCAAGAAACATCTCCAAAAATAAGGTGAGCTGAACACAATAAGCTAACAGGTTGTCTTCTGAAAGGATCCTGCCAGGCACCACCAAAGTTATCCCGACCAGATCCTGCTGGGGCTGCTCTAAAATCTCTTGAAAAAGCTATCAACCCTTTTCCTGTGGACAGATTCCTGGATGAGACCAGAGTTCAAAGAGGTCCACAGGGCATGTCTCTCTCCTGTCTCTCCCCCTAGGGACAGTGATTCGGTTCATCTCAGCAGCAGCCAGCGAGAGCTTCTCTGCTGGTCCCCGCTCTGAAGACAGCTGGCAATGTCACTGTGAAAGTCGGTGCCAGATTTAGAGATTGCTGGGGAAGAGCATGGAGCATTGCTTGGCAGTGCTGCAATTTAGAGGAAGCTTCGGGAGAGAGCTGCACTGTTTGAAACAGGCTCTGTATTTAGCTACAGACCCCAAAGTTTCACCTTTTAAGAAGACAGCTTTACCTCCAGTTTTGCTTCCTGACTTCCCAATTCCAGAAGATCATTTTAAGCAAAGAAAAGAAATAAAGTTACATTCTTGTAATTTTTTGAGATTGTTAGCTTGGGAGGAGAGAAGTTTCTTAAACGTTCTGGTTATTTTCTGAATCTAATATCGACTATTGTTTCTATTGATTCACATCTGTACAAATGGCTTTTTAATTACATGAAATTTCATATAATTTCACCATTAAATGAACAAGAGTGTTGTCAATTTCATGTGTCTAATACCAATTCACAGAAGCACCATGAATGACTACACACTATTAAAATATTATTTGACCTCTCTGAGAGCAAGGGAAATGAACAAAAATGGTTTGTCATTTGCTATATGTGGAAGGGAAAATATGGACTTCGGTCCCAACTTTCAGTCCTAATGATGTTCTATCGGAATTCTCTAACACCTAAAGGATCTTTCACTTAGTCTCAAAATTCTCACAGCTTTTACTATTTTTTGTATCAGATTTGGGGGTCACATAAGCTGCCCCAGACAGCATTTCACATACAGGATCTGAAAAAATGTAACAGCATTTCTTCGGCATGCAGGAGAGAAAAGAAGGAAAGGGAAGTCATACACCTGCCACCTCCACCCATGCCTTCACCGAAGATACTTCATCATAGCCTCACGCCATCCACGTCAAGGCAGAAAATAAAAACCTAACTCATGACCTCTTATTTCTTTTATTAATTTTAAAACTTTACTCCAAACATACTCAACTTCCTGTCACCAGCTTAACACTGTTGCAAGCTGGGACCCTGGGGTCTGAAGAGAGAGAGAGGTGAGATTTGCCCTTTCATGCAGGCAGGCACTTGAAGAATTTTGGGTAACAGTAAGCCATGGCTGGATGCTACCTGGTGGACATGCCAGAGTTTGCCAATCTCTGCCATGAGCTCTCTGTGTCTTAATTTGTTCACTGATGCCATTGTACTAATCTGACTTCATGCTTTGGTTAACCTCCTGTATGGAGTTGGAGAACCACGCATGCAGATTAAGATGGGTAGAAATATCCATGACATAATTGCAACTATGCTCCAATCAGGAAAACCTAATCTGGAGTGAGATATAAGACTTATATTTTCCTGCCTAAGAGGTGAGATGACTATTGAGTGAAGGGAGGCTGGTGATTTCTGGGGAAAAGTATAGAGGGTTTTATATGGTCCTTCCTTGGGTCCTGTCTATTCTCCTATTTAAAGGCACTCTCTGTGCTTCCTACCCTCTGTTCTGATTAAAATCCAGCTTTATTGCGGTAGCTTTAGCCATCCTCCCACTTCCAGACACACATTCTATCTTATTAAAAACAAAACAAACAAAATCTTTAAATGTATTTCTTTTGAAAGCTTCAATTCAGCCCGACCAAGATAAAGCTCTTAGCAACCCACCTCGCTCTCCCTTTAACCCAACTTCCCTCTGAGCAAGGACGAGGATCCTAACACTCCCCACCCTGGGCAACTCACTCACCTTCTAAAATCTATTCTTCACGACACACCGTGGCCTCTCACCAAGGTCGCTGCACACCCCAAGGAGAAAGCTCTAAAACATCACTTGGTGCTGTGCCCTTAAATGTCGTCAGTTCTGTCTTTCTCTTGGTGCTGCAGTCAGAGCCACTAAAAAAATATCTCTCCAGTTGTTTTATGCCCCCATGTACCCCAGGTGGTCTCAGAGGAGAGTCAACTCTCTACCACTCACCACAGGCTTCATTTCTTGCAAGTCATATGCCTGGGACTCTCTCTCCATTTTCCTCCACTTGAAACTTTCACTTTCTTAATCAGGACCCCATTAAGTTCTGAAGTCTCCTATCACCCACTCCCCCATCTTCAAAACCCACTGAAGCCCCTGCTCTTCAGGGGGCTGTACAATGTACCTTCTTCCGTGGTCATGAGTCCTACCTAAATTCCCTGTAGATCAAGCTGGGAGATTCATGCAACTCTCCATCTGAACTTTTTTATATGCAATACGACCTCTTTTCAAATTGCTCTCTAGTTATTTCACCACTACTGGCCTCATTTACGTTTTAAGATGATTTGGGGAGAATATTGGTTTTACATGAGATAGCTAAGGAGGCTTGTCTGCTTCATACGATCAATGTCATGTGTTTGTAAATAAGTTTGTTTATCTGTATTTTTATGAAAACAATAAGATGAAATGGGACATTGACAGAAAAAAAAATGGTGGAAGGGAGTGGGAGAAACAGAAAGAAAGAAAAGAGCTGTTCATGTTTATTTTAAGCATTTGTTACAAAATCACTTCCCAGGTTTGGATGAAACTTCTGGGACCTCCTCTGGCGGAGCCTGGCTCTCCTGCCAGCGCTGGGGAAAGAGAAAGATTGAGCTTGGCCCTGTTACTGATGTACAGAGCAGCCCTAGGACCCTCACATACCGATACAACAAAATTATCCATTTAAGTACTTTCCTTTTTCCCTTCCTTTCAGTGAAGGGGTTTTATTGTAGCTTATTTTGTACTACAATCTTGTTATTTTACCCCTCTGACATCAAGCTGTCCGACTGTCTTAGAGCCAGGCACAGCCAGAGACAGGAGAGATGAGAAGAATGTACAGGCACCAGGAAAGTGGTTTCCTAGCAACAGGAACTATTTCAAAGCTTTCATAACTCTTGTGCAGTTAGAATTTCCATAGCAATGTGGAGAATAGTAAATAGTGGCTATGTCGCTATGTGCCTGCTGCAAATGAATTCTTCTCAAGAAATGATGGCTAAATGAAGGAAGCACCTATATTTGTTCTGTTAGATCCTGTCTCATTACGTATGACACATATTAGTTTCCAAGATCTAGGTTTGTTGCTGAAAGTAATGTGTTGTGATAAATCAGATAGTTTAATTTTTTAAAATATTCTTATTCCCTCTTGGTGTTTGCACTTCTGTCAGTGACATCTGCTAAAGCAATTCAAAAGAGAAAGAGGCTTCAGAAGAAGACCCTGTACTTCAAGAATAAACATTTTATGAAACTGAAATATTAAGATATCAGCTCTGGAGGTCACAACAAACTGCTAGTCAAAGAATCAATTTGCTTTTTTTAGAAAAGTGGAATATAATTGAGTTGAGATGGTAGTAGGGTGATCCTTTCTCCTTCCCCTCCTGACTTGAAAAAATTTAGGTTTTCTAATTCAACCCACTGAAAGCAAAGCCACTTTTAAAATGGATGAAGCCCCACACACATCACATTCAAAATGCCACGGTTACAATATTTCATTTCTTTTCTCCTTAAACTGCAAGGCTCTCTTCCCTTCTGTGCAGACCCACCTGCTTCTTAGAAGACTGTAAAAGTCAATATGGGTAAAGCCTTTTTTTGTTGTTTTATCTTTGACTTTTTTTTTTAACATCTTTATTGGAGTATAATTGCTTTACAGTGGTGTGTTAGTTTCTTCTGTATAACAAAGTGAATCAGCTATATGTATACATATATCCCCATATCCCCAACCTCTTGTGCCTACCTCCCATCCTCCCTATCCCACCCCTCTGAGTAGGCTCTTAAGTCCATCCACCTCACTATAAATAATTCAATTTCGTTTCTTTTTGTGGCTAATATTCCATTGCATATATGTGCCACAGCTTCTTTATCCATTTCTCTGTCGATGGACACATAGGTTGCTTCCAAAGCCTTTTGAATTCATATTGGATGAATCATTAAAGACTACAAACAACCATTTTATGTTAGTATGTATCAAAAATACACAGAAACAGAAATATGTTTATCTGTACCTACCCAGTCCCTTTCTAAATTGAAGGAAATATTCCTTACATTGCTTATGTACTTTTAAGAAAGAAAAAGACCAGGGAATTCCTCGGCAGTCTAGTGGTTAGGACTCTGTGCGTTCACTGCCGAGGGCCCGGGTTCAATCCCTGGTTGGGGAAGTAAGATCCCACAAGCTGCCTGTCACAGGCAAATAAATAAATATTTAAAAAATAAACATTTAGCTTAGGTGCTGGCATACAGCAAGAACACCATAAATATTAAACAAATAAAAAGAAAGAAAGAAAGAAAAAGTCCATACAAATTATCTTGAATTATTGTGATGAAAATATTTTAAAGTGAAGAAAGCAGTGGAGATAAAACTGTATTTCTAGCATCTCCTATGGGATTATCAAGTAGATTACTAGATTTGAGTCATTATACAATATGTTACAGGTAGCTATTGAGACTATTTGCTTTGGTCTATTTTTATGAGATGTTTGTTCACAGGATATAGCAAGGATATAGAAAGATGCCTTATTCTCCTGGACTGTGGTTAATGCTAGGGCAGTGTGATCACAGGTACTATGAGATAGACCCATTGCTAGTGTCAGGCAACACACATTTAGAAGGTCAGAAAGAATTTCTATGAATTCAGTGAGCCATCCTTGTGATGTGGTCTTTGGGATTTGCAAAATTTAAACAGGGTTCTTTTGGTTTTTCGGTAACAGTTTCCACTGAGGAATTCTGAGAGACTTGCCTATAACTGAAATCTGCTCTGTGTATTTATAACACTGTTACAGGGTATTTTTAAGGGTCAATGAAAAAATACTAGATATGCAAGTTTCCATTTCAGTGTTGGAATGAGAGACATGACACTCTGCTATTAATTTATCAACTATAAAATTATTCAATTTGAACTAATCATTGAAAATGCAATAATAACAGGGCCAATATCCATAGTCTTATTCCCAATTAATACAGAAAATATAGATTTACAGACACCTATTTAACAGAAGCATTTACTATATGATTTAATTACCCTTAAATCATGTTTTTGATAATTATTAGTTCAATTAGCAAGTATGGGAAAGTTCTGATGGAATTGAATTTTTGTGCCAAATATTTTTCTTCATGTAAGCAGCACAACTTTGCTAGTCAGCCAACAAAATATCTGTCACTTTAAAACCTGAATATTTTGATCATAGCCCAAGGCTTTTTAGAGAGCTTATTTCTGAAGAAAAAGAGAGGCTTATTTAGAGTTGGGATATTTTTTTCCTCTTTAACACCTAAAGTATTAATATCTTCTGAAAATCTCATGCAGATAAATCATGGATCTTGCTTACAGCCTACACTATTCATCCTTAATCGTCAATCAAAAATGTACCATGTGTCTACACACTTTGAACAATTTTGTTACATAAACATATTAGGGATAACATTAACATATTAGACATAACATTAACACAGAAGACTCTCAGGATAGTTACAGTCGGAGACGAACATAGCTCAATTTCTTTTTTAACTTTTAAGCAACTTTGGTCTATAAAAAAATCAACACTTGGAAGATTTTTAGTGCTGATATTCTAGGTAGAAATTTGTGATGTCTTGGTAACGAAGACCTAGATCAGATTTTTTAAGTGATGAAATCCCCCCTTCCCCTTGCAATGTGAAATCATTCTTCTGTTTTCATTGTTTCTCATCATACGATGTTCTTGGAATACACATGTGGGCTTATTGCTGACATCTGTATTATGCTAAAGTAGCTCAGAAATACTGTTCTCATCTGGTAAATGAGGTAAAAACATTTGCTTACCATCACTCATCAATGTGAAAGCTATAGGATGTGTACTCAGATGCGCATGTGTCTTTTTGCAATGTGCACATCACAATAAAGTTCTCAAACAAGCTAGATAATGTGAAATGACAGTGGAGACCATCTTCTCAAAATTACTAGCATGGCACTGTGTCACTGTGTGTTTTAGTCACCACCGTCCCCAGAGTAAATGCTCAAATGATTCCTAAACCTTGTAAACACCATATTGGTGCTTGCAAGTACTCAGAGTAATTGTTGCACCAGTTGGAAAACAATATTTTATCCCTAAACAACTCAAGTCTGAACTCCATCACTGATCTTGATGGATTTGGTGCAGGTTAGTGTCTCATGAAGGATGACTTCTTTCCTTCAATGCTGCCAACAAACCTCTCCAGGACCTGGAGAAGCACTGTGATTACAGACCTACAGTCCTTGGGGAAAATTACTGCCCAATCACGCTCCACTGTGTCCATATTTTGTATTTTCTGAGCATTGACATCCATATCAAAATCATCCCCTTTGAGTAACCTTAACCGCACCTTAGTACAGAGACAAAAGAACCCCTCGTTCATCTTCAACATTTTCTTTCTAAAACAAAGTCTGTCAAGTATGAGGAATGAGGTTATGCTGTGTGTAGAAGCATGAGTTAAGGAACAGGTTTAAGAAATACCATCGCAATTACATTTTAGGTACGCCGCCCATGCTCTTATCTACACCTATTATTGCATCATAGCCTCTCTTGAACCCACTGTCCCTGGCTCTTGGCACCTCTGGTTGTGTTTTTCCTTGCATCACCCCATCTGTTTTAATCTGTCACTTTCAGAGTCCAAGTAGCCCCCTTGAACTTTGCCTTTGCCTTTTCATTTCTCTTTAGCGTTGACTCCCAAACGATTGTCTTTAGAGGAGACCAGCTTTAACCTGAAGATCAAGTTATTAAAAGAAAAGATCCTATTTGTTAACATGGAAAATACTCTTCTAGGTATCATTCTTCTCTCTTGCAGAATGATCTTTCTCACCTCTCTCCGGAGAATGCAGTGGACCATGACAATCACAAAGCCTTGCAATGAATCAAACACAGCAAAAAGTATTTGAAACAAGATGGAGCGTTTGTCTGTCATGGCCAGAACTGCAGACATCCACGTCAGAGCCAGAAGGGGCAACACCACACAGGAGCTCCAAAGAGACGCCCTGTTGGAACACAGAGGAAGCGACATTACGTAGCTGCACATACGTATGCCCCAGGCGATAACCAAACCCCAGTTCAACAAAGCATTCTTGTAGGTGGCACCAAGACATTAACTTGGAAACCACAAAGCAGATAACATTTGATAGTTTTATTTATTTTTTGATAAACAATCCCACAATCGTTACAAAAGCCGTTGCAAACTATAAATATTTAAGTATGCTCTTAGCTCTAATATTAGCAAACATGATTTTTTTTTTCCATCGTAGCATTTTCTCACATGCACGGTAAAAGATTTGTCACAAGAAGATGTAAATGATTGGGACTAACATGGCGTTACTGGCGGTGGTGGCTGACAAAGCTGTTGTTGAAACTACTCCACACTTGGCACATTTGAGCGTCAAACCGCTATGAGGCTCACTCATCTGACTGCAAACAAACAGAACACCCACAAAAAGAACAAAATATTGAATTGTCACCAAAAAAAAAGTTGCCACTGAAAGTTAGCTTTTAAATACGATTTCATGCAGAAAAGTATATTTATCAAAGAAGAATGCTCTCTGTCGTGTCAAAGATGCATTTACACTACACATTATTTTTGTAACATTCACCGCTTAATAATATGGGCCTTTGTTACATGCGAAGCATATTTCCATAATTTACACCATAAATGGCCCTTGTGTCTACAGATCAAAGTTGCCCAATACACTGAGTTAAACAAAAGCATGTGTTTGTGTAGACATACAGTGAAAACCCTTTATTCAGACCCTTGATAATCAAACAGGTAAGGATTCCTAGCTTCCAAGATTTGCAATGTCACTTACAGAAGACACATGATATCAATTAAAACCTTCTGAAATGTACACATGTATCTCAGAAGTCCAATATAGGGAGATATATATTTTAGGCTTTTAGTCGTTTGTGGAAGATGTAGTTTTACCTCAACATATTCATATTTGGAAATTTCTTATAACATCAATGTACTGTCTATATTTTAGGATGATCTGAATATAGGGGCTGATGAAATTTGATGAAATATTAGTTGATAATAAAAAGAGTGATAGTTTTCTGCTTTAATAAAACACATTTAACATAGTCACCAAGTTCAAAATATTCTTTCTGCACATTTTGTCATAGACTCCAATAGCTTTTAAATGGTCTATTCAAGTCTAGAGGATATTGCAGGTGAATTCAGATTCAATCTATTATCTCATAGAAGCAAAGTCACACTATGTAGAAAAACTTGACACATTTTTCTTTAGAAAAAAGTCCTTTGAAAATGACTCGATTTTAGAACCCTATAGTTTTAGGAAAAACCAAAAAGAATTACTTGAATCAAATTTCAAAACACTTTAAAATAATTTTCTGTGGTCTCTTGTCCATTTCCATGTGATGTTTATGTCTAAAATATAGGTTTGCCCAGTAGGTTTTTCAAAAAAAGAATATTGTGGTGGGCCTGTATTACTATGTGTAAAATAAAAATGGCAGAACAGAGAAAGTCATAAGGGGCTCCTAATTCAGAAAGTCTGGTTTCTTTCAAAGAGGTGCCTTCACTGTTGAATTGCACTTGGATGAGATGATAAATCTGAAAGCTATTAAGTAAATTGACCTGTAGATCCCGTGAGAAAAATCAAAGCTCTCAGAGTTAGATATGGGGGTGGAGAATATGATTCTAAACCGTTCACTTTACTGTTTCAACCCAGGGCATATGTACTAGACACAGGTGTCCAGACTTTTCCAAATAAGAAGTAATAAGAGTCTACCCAGTTTGGTTCATGAATGCCCCAATGGCCGGTGTGTGTGTGAAACTGCTCCCAGGAGAATGCCTAGACAAGTGGTCTCCACAATATATACTTTAAAATAGTAGATGAGAAAGTTCTGTTGCAGAAAAAAAAAGAGAAAATAAAATATTTTACTTGAGATGTTCTAAAAAGACACATGTCATTGTATCTTGTTTTCATTCTTTCCAACTATCATTTTATATAAGATGTGTTGGTATTTGCAATAAATTCCGCCTTGGTAAATACACTTATGTATCAGAAAAAGTTAATCTAGTTTGGGTATTACAAAACTCGTCAAACTATTGTACTATTATTTAAATATTCATCACTCATTCCTTCTTTACTGAGCATAAACTATATGCCTGGCAGTTTCTAATAATTGATGATAAAAAGAAGAAAGGGAATAGATAGAAGAAGTAGATAAAATGGGAGGAGGAACATCTTAGTACCATATTTGATTCTAAATAAATAATAATGTTTCAAAAGAAACACTTTATATATATATATATATATATGTGTATATATATATATATATATATATATATATATATATATATATAAAATGGTCAATATTTACAATTAGGGAGATCAATTGTTAAGTTAATCAATTAGCTTCCTGCCCAATGTTTCTTTAGATAATTCTGATTATTTGTTCTTCACTGAAGTCTTTATCACTGGTCCCACTGCTTCTCTGTGAACTAAAAATTAGCTGCAAATACTCATATCTTCTAAAAAAAGTCATTCAATCACATTTTGGAATAGAGAGCAAATTTCAATCTTTAAGCTAAAATAAGATTTTCTACTAAAGAAAAAATATTTAAGCCTAGAGTCATTAATTTGTTAATAGTCCTTTTCTGCTTTGGACAGTAAGCAGCATTCTGCTTCTACAACTTGTATTAACATCATCTCTATTTCTCCAGCAGTGGCCTTTGTACCAGAAAAAAAAAAAAAAACAAAAAACTGTTTGACTCAGTTTTTCCAGTAAAACAGGTGTAACTTCTAATGACATTTTTAGAAATAAAGGTTTAAAAATTATTATGTAGATTGAAATGGATAATTTCTAAATTCATAATATGACAATGTTGTCATTTCTCCTAAACCTATATTATCTCTTCCAAAGAGCTATGTGAATCGAACTGGATGTTATGTATAAAATAATCAAATGAGAAAAAAGTTCTGACTGAGTTTCTTAAATCCTTAGCATTAAGCTCATTCTGATAATCTCGTCTCTTTTTCTGACTTCAGTGTCATGAACGGTGGAATGATCGATGCTTGATTGACAGAAGTTCAGGGTCCTTTGCAAGCAAGCTGTGCAGCTTGGTTTCTTCATTTCACCCATCATAACAATAGTCACCAACTGCTGAGTGAGTGCTTGCTATTTGCTAGAAATTCTAATGAAAGTTTTATACACATTGTATTTCATAGACTATATTATGAGGCGAGAGTTATTATCCCCACACACACAGCTAGGAAACTGCAGAGCTAAATACTGAGCGTGGATTTCTATTTTATTTTAAAGCTTTATCCTAACCACTAACCCACTCCACCCCCCAATTAAAAACAATAATTATACAAGTCTACACCACTAGTGGCAGAACTGAGGTTCTATATCCAGTACCCAAAATGAACAATTTATTCTAACATGATTAATCTAGGCAAGAAATAACGGAAGTAGCTATTGCTCCAATTCTAACCATACGTCAGACTAATGAGTAATAGTGTGACAGTTTCAAGTTCACATGGTATAGAAAGCTCAGTGTCTGTACAAGTTCAAGTCTGCCTATTTCAAGTTGCTTTAGAGATTCATCTGAAGTGAAGACAGTCTCTAGATAGGAAGTGATTCCCCCTCAGAAAGGAGTCTCCGATGATGTTTTTATTCATCACTGCAAGTTCTAATGCTTGATATGAATGATATCCAATTTTATACTGAAAGCCATTAAACCTAGTCTTTTACTAGGAAAAAAAAACTGCCTGGACTATCTTGTCTTATAAATCATTACATAGATTATAAATACACAAAGGACTTGAAATTCCCACCAGTCAGTGATAAAATACTATGTCTATTAAAGAATACATAAATTATTAAAGAAATGAGAACAATTAAGGGTTAAGTTTTGAATGAAAGTACAGTCAAACAGAAAGGAGAAAGCTATAAACTTTTTATAAAAAAAATGATACAAAGGGAAACTCAAAGGCATTAATATTTCATTCAAGTTTTTACAAATTTATATGAGCTAACAATATAACCTTAAAAAGCTGCTATCAACCTGCTCATGAAATGTTATTAAGTCATTAGATATGGTGATATTACAATGACAGTAAAATTAAAGGACATACTTTTCAAAATTTTATAAGTGGTTAAAATGTGCAAGTGACAATTATGAGTAACTCTTTGTAGCAAGTTATAGTGAACATGTCATAAAAATGAATACATATGATAAGAATAGTGATTCAGAAGTGATTATTTCAAGTGAAGACTTTTTCTGATATATACAATGAATCAAAGAAAATGTAATATTTTGCCCTCCTAAGGTTTGCTTGTCCTGATTCTCTTGTGTCCCATACTGAAATTATGTTCAATCTACCCTACTGTCCTTTGTGACTAAAACTAGGAGGTCTTTGGAAGCCGACACCCAAGGACAAGAATTTCAAGGCTAGCCTTAATATTTAATCTTATCTTACAAAGAGGCAATATGCACAAACAAATCCAGATTTTCTTAATGGTCTTTTTAATTATTTTCAGATTTTGGTCACAACTCTTTAGGAATAGCCCACTGGAAACTTGAATGACAGAATCTACCATACACACCAGTTTGTCAAGAACAAAATTCAAGGCATGGTCAAATGCAGTCGGTGACCTGGGATTGGAGTATGGGACGCACTGGTAAAGACCCTTCGAAATCCACCAGTTGCAGCTTACCCGGCTCTGTGTTTCAGCTTTCTATCTAGGATCCCATCTCTTGAAACAAGTTTATTAAATACCAAAATGCCAATCACCATGTTGACCTGTCAAATAGAAACAAAGGTTGGCCTTTCAATGATATTGAAGGGGATCGGGTCCCTGATCTTTCCTGAAAACCCACTTTTATCCATTCACAACCTCGGCAGAATTATATACTCACAATGGTAGTGATAGGAAGCACTTCTCAAATATTTTACAGGTGTGTAAAGGAGAATGGGACACTTTAACAGTGGTGTTAGTGTCTGTCTCTTAAAGGATTCTCATGAGTTGGAAAGGTGTGTGACCTTAATGTTTTAAAGTGCATTAAGCACATTTAATTTCTATGCTTTGCAGCTTACACTGAGGAAATTAACATTCAACTGCCGAACTTTTAAATTGCCATACTATGCCAAGCTGGCATTCTTCTCTCTGAGTCATCCTTGAATAAAATAAATTGGTTAATGAGTTTTACCCTATGCCTGGGAATCAAAAGACTTTGTCTCCAGTGTGTGGCTAGGGTGAGCCCTGGCATCCAAAGGTGCTAAGGATTTGTTGTTGCTCCCAGCTGGGAGCACAGAACGCCTCAATTCTGCGCGGTGTACAGCTATTTCTCCCATGAGGTAGGGAGCATTTTAATGCACCATGCTTTTCTAGACAAAGGAGAAAGCCTATTCAACTCAGCAGCATCCTTTAAGATATACACTAACACTAATTTTTACAATGTGCTCTATTGAACACTTCTCAGCCTTTCCTAAGACTCTCTCATCCACTCAAAAGGTCTTTGGCATAATACAGCTGAAATGAAATCACACATATTTGTCTTTCTCAAGTCAAATTGTAAAAAGCTGTAGAGATTGCTGTGGTCTATTTTTCTTTAAAGATTTATTTATTTAATTTATTTTTGGCTGCGTCGGGTCTTAGTTGCGGCATGCGGGATCTTACGGGAACTTCCACGAGGCATGCAGAATCTTTCGTTGCCGCGTGCAGGCTTTCTCTCTCTAGTTGTGGCACGCAGGCTCCAGGTTGCGTGGGCTCTGTAGTTGTGGCACACGGGCTCTCTTGTTGAGGCGCGAGAGCTCAGTAGTTGTGGCACATGGGCTTAGTTGCCCCGCGGCATGTGGAATCTTAGCTCCCTGACCAGGGATCGAACCCATGTCCCCTGCATTGTAAGGTGGATTCTTTAGCACTGGACCAACAGGGAAGCCCCACTGTGGTCTATATGTAGCAGCTTTATTCTAAGAGCTCCCGGTTCTCTAACCTACCAGAGCTTCCTGATAAAGGAATCCAGTACAATGCTGGAACCAAGATAGATAATCAAGGAGAAATATTTTCTCCTTTTTGCCTTCCTGCCCCTCACCCTCCATGGTCAAAAGAATCTTGGTGCGACCCGCAATGCAGATGGTGAAGCCTTTACACTGAAACTAGCAGTTCACAAAACTTCTGTTTTAAATGAAGCAGGATGACCAGTTAATAAAAGAAGGAACTTCCACTTCTCCAACATGCTTTGGGCAGATGGAACATAAAGCTGAAATCTGCTGAATTACTGGTGTAAGGAAGATCCAAAGCACCCGTTAGGTAAGGACTTAGGTGTCACTCTTCATAGCTTCCTTACAAGATACCATTTGATCAAGAGAAAGAGTTACTCATCTTTGTACGTCTATTATTTGAACTAAAAAAAAGAAAGTGTATTCCATGGATTCTATTTATCTACAATTTAATCATGAGGGAATTCATCACCACCCCAAAGACCTTTTATCTTTCAATTATACACATACATTTTGTTTCTTCATTTTAGGGTTATAGGTACGTTAACCTCGTAGCCTAGGGAAATAATTCAATTGATTAAATAAAAATTTAATGCAGCAGACAAAAATGTGTGCAATAGTTTCATTTTCCCTATGCTCTTCTAACCCTCATGCCTAGATTTTCTTTTTCTTGTGAATCACAAACAGTTCCTGCTCTCTGTTATAATTTAGAGGTGGAAGAACAGGCTTTATAGGAAGAAAAGTCACGCAGAGTTATTAAGAAAGATATCGCTAGCTTCCAATTTATTGAATGAATTGTTCAAGAAACCAAAGGGTAACTTTTCAATTAGAAATCTAATTGTACAGTGAAATGGATCTTTGTATTTAATTCAGATTGTTTCTTTACTCTCTAACATTTTTCAAAGATTTATTAGGCAAGAAAGATTTGTAATCAATAAATTCAGAGAGAGAGAAAGAAAGGCAGATTAGTGGGAAATTTTCATGCTCCTATAAACAAACATATAAAGGAATTATTTTCTGATTCAGAAAAGAAAAATTTGTAAAACTTATGCATAACATATGGCAGGGGTTCTCAACTGGGGCAGGGGCCAGGGTGGGGGGGAGATTTTTGCCCCCAGAGAACATTGAGAAATGTCTGGAGACATTTTCTGATTGTTAACAGCTGAAGGGTATTATTGGTATTTAGTAGGTAGATGCCAGGGGTGCTGATAAATACACAGGACAGCCTCACAACAAAGAAATGTCCAGCTCAAAATGTCTGCAGCACGGAGGTTAAGAAACGTTGACCCACGAACATATATTTTCTTGTTGCTATTTGGTATCAGCCACAGTTATTATTAAGAGATCTTAATAACTATGTAGCTCATACAGAGTAGTGTGAAGCTGAAATAATAATGATGACATTCTGTACATTAATGAGGAAGAATTTACCAAAACTTAAACTTCGTCACAAATGTGAAATTCCTGTAAGAGAAATCCCACACTCCCACGTTTAATTCTTCAGCCTTCAAAATAAGAATATTTTAGCGTAATAAAGAACTGAATAGAAGTTAACATTCAAATTTAAGCAAAGATTCATTGAACTTTAACATTTCTACACAATACGGAAGTGTCTCTCTAATGGAAACGAGGTAGCCTTCCTTTGCTAAGAAAACAAACTAAGTTGATTTCGGTGTTTACCAGGACAACAGCAGCTGCGGGTCCCACAAAAGCGTAGAGCAGTCCTCCTTCAAGGGAGAGCCAGCAGCTGAAAATAACATCAGATAAAAACTAACAAAAATTAGTGATAAGGGTTAAACCACTAAAGTGTGATACAAATAACTTGGAATTTTGGCATATTTCAAAGGTTTGTAGTTTAAAAAAATAGCACAGAAGATGTGGAAAAAAACTAAGATTAGCGCATTTAGTGAGTAAGAAATACTATATACCTCTCACAGAAAAGACGCTTTGATTATAAGGTCTTACTGTTGGGCAGTTAAAACATTTTAGACAAATTACTCTTGCAGTGAGATTTTTATACTGACTTTCAGTACAAAGATGATGATTAAGTTTTGTAAAATGCTGCTTTACATCCATTATGGAATTTTTCAAATATACTTTGAAGCAAGAACAACATGTTTTTAGAGTCTTATATGTGCCATTTACCTGTTCTTCTTTGAGGCCATTGAGATAGTGGGAGACATTGGTTTAAAAGCCATCATTGCAAAGAATGGATAATCTACATTTTGCATGCTTTTTTTTCTTCTAATTTTACTTTTTCCTAGACTACTAAAAAAATCACTGAAGATAAGCTTTTGAATAAAAATAAATACAGCTGTGTTTGTTTCCATTACTAGCTTCACCAAGAGATGCAGGTTTGCATTGATAGAGACATGGTAACCACTTAGGTAAAAACACTCATTCTCTCATAGCAGAGGGCTGTCAAGAGGTCCTCTTGATGCAGAGTCATGCCCACCATTTCATGCACTTGTCTTTGACCTCTGACCCTTTCTGTATTATTTCTCAGTCCTCAGAATCAGCAGACTGCCTCCAAAGTGACCAACAATCAACAATTAACAATAACTGTTCTCTCTCTCTCTTCTAAGAACTTTTCTATATTGGTTGTGGTGGTGGTTACGTGACTTACGCATTTGCTAAAACTCACAGAATTATATACACTTAATCAGGTGAATGTTACTATGTAAATCAGTGCATGCGTGTGTGCGTGCGTGTGTGTGTGGATCCAAAGTCTGCATCTAGTTATTGCTCCTTGGCCATAACAGTGGATAGATAAAAGTCTACTTTTCCACTTTGAGGTCGATGATTTAATATCTATTTTAAAAATAAAATACCTGGAGAAAAAGCCCTTAGTCTGATAGAACGCTTCAGTTTGGTGTCTCTGAGACTGCTACTCAATTTCTACTGCATTTTTGTGTAAATTCACCTTCAAACTGATACATTCCTCATCGTATTGCATTCATTGTTAATCATACACTCCTTGAAAGTTGGAACTGTGCCATCTATAATCCTACTTCTTTCCATGTCCCCAACATGGTGCCTTTCAAAAAGAGGCATGCCACTGTGAAAAGCAATAGCTTAAAGGTAATGGTGCTGTACTAGGACTGCTCTACAGCATATGCTACCAGGGAGTTTTTCCGTACTGTAGATTGCATAAGGAAAGCAAGTGCTCTGATGACATGAGTTCTTGCAATTCTTTGGAGGTTTCTTTCGGGTGGCAGGTGAAGTGGTGTCTTTTGGCACACTCTCCAGTTGGATGTACCCACCGGAGGGCCTCATTAGCAAAACTCCCTATCTCAAACCTGAGCACAGTTAAACAGGACATCTCCCTTTAAGACGTATGCCTCTAATAAGATGCACATCTCTTTCCTCATTTCTCTACTGTCTCCTCAACTTGAAAGAGCAGATGAAGTAAAATATGAAAGTGCATTGCTTTACATTTGAAATATTAAATGTAGTCTTGACTTATAAATTCTCTCATAGAATGTTATAAGTATTCCAGCTCTGATTAGGGTGGGCTGATGCCACATCCCTTTTTCTCCCTTCTAATTTCTTCCACAGCCCAGGAATTTTCTAGTTTGGAGTCTATTGATTCCCTGACCTACAGGTTTCAATATGCATTACCCTAACATAGCAACAAAACTTGAACTAACGTGACATAATTTGGGGGCTACCAGTATATACTATCATCTGTGAAATCAGAAGCTCAGATCGGAATCATATTCTAAAATGTAAACATGTCAAGGTTTATCCAGTTCTTTAAAAAAGGTATCTGAGATTGAACGTGCAAAGTAAATACTGAAATATTTTAGAAATTAGGGACGCTGGTCTTACAAAGAAATGGGAGACTGAAACAAGAATTCTGAATAGTCCTGCAGCATTTAATGTTTAACTTTTGTGCATTTAAGCCACTTCCATCATTCCTCAGTAATATGACTTATGCCATTGTTAATGACTCAGTGATAAAGTGTAAGCCATCAGCAGTTCCAGCCAAGACTAATGAAGCATATTTGATGATTTACTTAATAATAAACAAGATTTATTACTGTGGACGGACTTACTAGTGATCAGTGCCATATCCTTTTGTCCTGGTGAAGCCTACTGATGTGGCCACCACTAATGCTGGTAAACCTGCAAGAAAAGCATTGTCACACTTCACATTCAGCTACAACCACTGTGTACACTGGCTCAAGCAAAGCCAGAACAAACTCGGAGTGCTGAAATCGGGGAACTACCTTCAGATGAATCACTTCATAAAGTATGTTTCCATTACAAAATTTCTTCCAAGTACAAAAACATGAGTACACCAGCTGGGTTTTTAAGTCCGCGCGTTTCTCTGATGTTGCTAGGTTACCACCGCATTTGACATGGGCTTAAAGGAAACTCATAACAGAGATTTAGTATATCTTTTGCTTCTTTTCCCTAGGGGTTTACACTCTTATAAAGGAAATTTATATTTATAAAATCAGAAAGGCAAAAAAAGGATGTTCTGGTGTGATGGAGTATCACAGAAATGGAACATTCAGTTGGCCTCATATCGATCCACATCAAGTTGTACTTATAATAAGATAGAAAAAATAAATGACTTACTTCTTTATGATTTACTTATAATAACAAGAATGTAGGAACAGGGTTAAGGGATCGAGGAATTGATTTTTAGGCTTCCTGCCCATACTCCTTTAACAATCCTGAACAGAGTTCAGGGAATTTATGCCAGTTTTTCTTCATGAACCTCTAGGTAGGTATCACTCCGGGCAATACCTAGTCCCTCTTGGCATTCAAGTGCCTGCATTCCTGCACCAATTCCGACCTGACGTCTTTCAGTTTAGGTTTCTATGAATCATGCTTACCTTGCTCAAGTTCAATGGAAACTCCCTGTTTTTGGCGAATGGGGTTCAGTCTAACCTAATGGTTTATCCGGTCATGCCTTTTTATCAGGAAGAACATGTTTGTGTTTTCAGGTTGAAAAATCCATCATCTTCCTGTGTCCCCTTCATCCATCTTCTTTCTTCCTATCATTTTTTCTTATTCTCTTCTGGGAATCTTCAAATGACATCACATTCCTTCACGAGGTTTAAATGATGGAAACTGTAAAGAGCACCTCTGAGGAACACACCATGTTCTTTTAAACAAATGCTGGTCTCTCTCTCTCTGCATATATATGATATTATATGTATGTGTATATGTATATATCTCTCTGTATATATATATATGTGTATACACACATATATATGTACATACATATATTTGTAAATATATGTATGTATATAATTATATGTATAATGTCTCTTCCTCCCCCTTTCTTGTCCTCCTTCTTCTCTTCCTTTTTCATATAGTTGACCTTTTTGATTGACCAGACTGAGTTTGTTAGAAAAAAATTCTCTGCTGGGTCCTAGCTGAAGAGCTAATAATCTTCATTCCATACAATTTAGATTTAAAAATTTTCTAAATTATTATGTTGCCCTTTGCCGTCATGAAACTCATATGCCACTATTCTGCCCACTCCCAGACCTCCTGACAGTCTAGAACCATTGGTTTAGCTTTTTTGCTACCCAGAGGAGTTTAATATTAGCTGTCATCCTGGAGACCAGCTGTGTACCCTTCTCCTCAATATCATCTTTGGTAATGATGTTAAATAAGGTAGCTAAGGTTCCTGAAAATTGCTACTCTTTATACTTCAAGGAAAGTCTTCATTTCCCTGCATACTGTAGTTCTTAGACCTAATCAATTCCTGATTCAACTTTAGAAGGTCTTTAACATGAAATCCAGACAAAACTTTTAAGAAACTGTAAGTACATTACATTCTCCAGTCTCTTAATGGTTTTCCCATTTCCCTGTGCAGACATGACATCCCCTACCTGAAAACTGATGGATAATCCTCGTGTTCTTGGTCCTATATTTTCCAGCATGAATTATTCTGGTATGGTAATAAGTCCACTTATTTGTAATTTTTCAGGGTCCCTCTAGCATCCTATTCTCCAGTCTTCTGGTACATTAGGCATTTCTTATATATTTGGTCCAAAATTCTCCAGGTTTTTTAGTGCAGGTCTTTTGAAACTCAAAGGCAAATAAGACAAAATCCTGTTTTTTTCCCTAAAACTAGTTTCTTAAGTGAATGAAACTAATTAATTATAATTAAACCAATTTATTAATTCCAATTAAACATTAGAATTGGTCCTTTGAAATGTATAGGTCTTCCAGATGTCCATTTCATAAGTCAATGTGACAGAAACTTTTCCTAATGAAGAATTAATTCATCCTCAGCCCATCAGCAATTCTGTGTTTCCTTTGAGGACCCCACGGACTAGCCATGAGATTTCACTCACAGTCTGAACAGCTTTCTCCTGTGACGCGAATAGCTCTATTGAAATGGAGTCCTCAGAGTTTTCTTGTGGGGAGTACAGTACATGGCTAGTGTACATGACTAGAACATCATGCTTTGAGCCCTGAACATCTCAAGACATTTTGTGTTTCCAGAACCTATTAGTAGAGAACACTTTGATTCCTTGTCTGTAGATACCTCAGGTCTCATTTCCTACCACGTGAGCACTATTGATTATCAACTGACCAGCTACGTGGTCATCTAATATTCACTCCTTTTTAAAGTTCCAAACGCTCAAAGAATGTTCAAATATGACCAGCCTCCTATATTTCCACTTCCTCATATCAAATTAGACAAAGTAGCCTGGGGATAATCACACTCTCCAGCTTCATTCATTACAGAAGTGTTCAAGGTCATTTTAACAAGAGCACGAAAGGGAATATTAATATGCTTACCCCATCCAAGGCACAAAAAGCGTTTCCTTATAAGCCGCGTCCTAATTTTTCCAGTTACAGCCATATATGATTGCCACGCCTCAGTCAAAACCCAACAGAATGAAGCCAGGAAGAAAAAGTGCAAAAATGCAGTGGTGGTTGTACAGATGCTCTGTGGAAACAGAAAAGACTCACACTTAATATGCGGGCATCACATGTCCTTCAGAAGGTTGTTAATCTCCAACCCATTGCTTTTACTTCAAATATCTACCTCTGCTTTGTGACAGAGTAATTATTTACGGAAATTAGAGACCCTGGAGTCTTTATGCTGTACATTATCTAGGATAGAAAATAATGTCCTAATTCCACTTGTGTGTTCAGTTTTTTATGAGGTGAAGCCTGAATGTAAATTTAAACTCTAGGGAGATTTAAATTAATACTTTACTTGAATTTTTTTCTTGAACATAATTATGGGAATGATCCTTTCTTTGGGTTAATTTAAGTTACAGACATCTTGCATAATTCTTTTTGGTACATTCTTTATCCTTCCTTTTTAACCAGTAATGCTCTGTTGTATTATCTGTTGATGTTAAGATTATATCGCCACAGCCTTTCAAAAGAAAAAAATTACTATGCTTTTTTATACAAGTGTGATATTCAAGGTGTAAGGGCAAAGTACAAAATGAGGTCTGGCTAATAGCCTAGAAAAAAATAGCATACATATTTCAAAGCACTTAATACATTGCTCTGTGTTATTACACTATAATGTGTATCCTAATCAAATCATTTTGAAAAGCTAACCAAGTCACTGGCAGTACACAGCCATGATTTCAGAGATCTTTTTCTTTGTGCGACTTAATCACTTAAATGTGCCACCATTAGTTACTTGTGACTCATCTGCAAAGATGAGCAGCTTCATTTTGGTAAAGGCTGCTACCTACTTCACTACTGGTATAATTTTTTTGTGTAAATCTTGTTAAAATGCCAGTCTTTATAAACCAGTCCCAGTAAGCAAACTAATTTCTTCCTTTGTCAGTTTCAGTCTTGCTGTTTCCAAAAATTGAAAAAAAGCAAAACATAGAGAGCTACAAAAGAAATCACTAAAAACTCATAACAAAGAAATAAAAATACAATCCTCATCCTTCCATCTCCATTCCGATCCACTATAGCAGAATATCTTTAAAAAAATTTAACCCCAATTATTTGTTTATTCTTTGGAAATTCACCAGATGTTAATTTCACTTTTCAATTCTTTTAATCATATATAAAGAAACTTTATCATGTTTATCTCACCAGGTTGATTTAATGAGGAGGGATAATGTACAGATGCTGAGTAGGACTGTGCTAGGCAGATGGCAACTGCTTAATCGATTATGAGTATAATCATCATTTTTTTAAGTAGTACTAAAAATGCTGTTACCATTTTTCGGCATGGGATTCCTTATTTCATGTGGTACTTAAATCTACTTGGTACTTAAGTTTATTCTTACAAAACTGATGGGAGTTCGGGACTGACCTGTACACACTGCTGTATTAAAAATGGATAACCAATAAGGACCTACTGTAGAGCACAGGGAACTCTGGTCAATATTATGTAACAACCCAAGTGGGAAAATAATTTTAAAAAGAATAGACACATGTATATGTATAACTGAATCACTTTGCTGTACACTTGAAATAATCACATTGTTAATCAACTCTAATATAAAATAAAAAGTAAAAAAAAAAAAAGCAATCCACAAAGAAATTGATAACTTTCAGTCTGAGAAAGTCATGGATTTCCAGCACCTTCTTCCTCATCCCTTTACTCTTGTTTCAGCCATAATGCAGGAGCTTTAACCAACTGTGATTCTTCCTGTACTTGAGACACAGACTTTTTTCCACGTTGAAGTTTAAACATCTGCAGGCTGATTACTTTCCTCCTTCTTGATCTGTGGTCCCTGATCCCGATTTGAATTTCAAAGATAACCCTTCCATTCAATTCCTGGGCTAGTTACACTTTCTAATTCACCTGTCATTTCCTTCCAACTGGTCATCTCCTCTCAGTTGTATGTGTTTATTGATTTATAAACTATCAGTACAGGCTTATATGAAACAATGCAAAATGTTGAAATGTTTAAATGATAAGTGCTAGAGGCACTGACATTTTGTAAGAAGTAGTAAAATGCTCAAGGTCTCACTACAGTGACTTAATTTGCTCTCGCTATATTATGCTTGTTACTTTGGGATTTATAAGACTCCCTTTAATTCTAATGTAAATTGAAATACACATAATACAAATAATTTGGGGTTACTGACATTTATATTTCGAGAATTCATGTCTCTCAGGACAATAATATGGTCACAACATGTGTGGGGAAATATACAGTAACAAGAGAAGTAAGACCCATTTCTATGGGTGGTGGCATTCTACTATGATCAGATGAAATTCATATACATCTAGAAAGTGCTCCAAGTATGGAATTAAGCTGTCTCAACATAATAAAGTTGTATCTGTGGACTAAAGAGGTCTAAAGTTACAAAACTAATCTTGTATGAAGGGTACAGCAAAACCCTATGATGCTGAGAGGGAGCTACATTTTGCTTCATTATCACGTGAAGGATCAGTATACTCAGATATGCACTTCATGAAACACACACTGATTTTTCTACTGATGTGTTATATTTGCTAAGCTGTCTTTTAAAGTACAACTTTTATAAATAGCGATTTTCAAATAAAATCTTATTTTCACATTTGTCCCATCACTTTCCAGAAGGTGGCCACTCTAAGTCTGGGGCTCAGGATTCTCTGATTTCTTCTTCCACAGAATGTAAATCCCACATCAGGAACCCACAGAGATCACCTATCCTTGGATCCCCACAGTACTGGGGACTTTTCCACTTATAAACTCAAACTCTGATTTTCCTTTTCTGTCAACGTTCATGTCTTGTCACTTGGTCAATTCTTCCTGCCACCGGACCCTCTGTGGTGACCTCCACCCTCTCACACCCTGTCTTTACTCAGCCTGTGTGTGTCTGCTCTCAACTCCATCAGAGCTGGGTCTTCACAGCTTGCCACTCACTAGCTCTTCAAGCTCATCATCCACTTCTTCAGCTCCTCCTTCCCTGTTGTTGATAAATATTACAAAACTTGGAAAGGTATTTAGCTTGGCAAACTGAGGACAGTTTATATCTATAACATTCACGTACACTTTTCATTGCAAATCCATAGGGACAACAGAAAAGGTTGCATAAAATAACTGGAAAGAAAAGATATGTAAACTATGGTAGACTAGGTACTGTGAGAAATGCCTGAAAAACAGAGAGCTGACGAGGGAGGAATGAAGAATACCAAGCCCAAAGCTACCCATTAGGAGCAGAGATTAAGACATGGAAAGTAGGAGATGTAAGATATATGGATGATACAGAGGTTCCTACATCTGTTTAAAAGTATTTTTGGAAGAAAAAAAGAGAGAAAATTTGGGGAGGAGGAAGCCTTTAAATAAATATTATGGGGAAATTTCTCAGAACATTAAAGATCCTCTAGCTGGAAGACAGATACACACACACACACACACACACACACACACACACAAAGATCTATTGTGATGAAATCTGTGAACATCAAGAATAAAGACAAAATCTTAGAAGCTGTCAGAGTCAAAAGAAAGATTACTTCCAAAGGAATAAGAATCACATTGACGTCAGATTCCTTGTGAGCAACCCAGGATATAAGAAGACAATAGGCTATCTTCAACATTTTAAGGGAAAATAACTTTGCAAAATTCTACATCTAGCAAAACTATTATTCAAGTAGAAGCAGAAATAAAGACATTTTTTAGAATGGAAAGGAACTTTGAAGTTTATTACCTTAAGATTCTCTCTGAAAGAACTGCTAGACAATAAAAACCAATAATAATAATAAATCCAGAAGAAGGGAATGAGACAAAAGATGTCTCATGAATATCAATATTAAAATATGTTGTCTTAATAAATGCTTATTAAAAATTAAAAAAATATTTATTATATAGCCACTTGGATATATAATTCAAAATACTATCAATGAAGGGTGAAAGTTGAGAGATAAAAGTTGCAAAGGAGGAGGGTAATTTAAAAGTATGTTGAAGCCTCGTTTTTTGTCTGCAGGAATATTTCAGATACTGATTAACTCTAGATGTTAGAAAAACATGTTTGAACATTTATGTTAACAATGTTAAGGTAACCAAAAAGGGTGGAAACAATATATTTGTAAAATAGTAGAAAAATTGAACTAAGAAAAATCTATCAGTCCAATTAAAGGTAGGCAAAAGGGCAACTAGAAAATATAATACACAGAAAAATTAAATGAGGATAAGAATAATTCCAAACTACAGGAATCACAATAAATGGGAATGTTTTAGATTCACTAGTTAAACGTTAAGAACTTTTATCCTGCATAAAAAAAAATAAATCCAGTAATGAGTTTATAAGAGACCTCAAACACAATGACATAGGGAGACTGAGAATAAAGAGATGAAAGAGCTATATTAAGCAAATGCTAATAAGAAAAAAATCAGATGTCACAATGTTAATATTGAAAAGAGCATTAAAAGAGATGAAGGACTTTTCATACTGATAAAAGGAGCAGGCCATAAAGAAGTTTCCAAAGTAACACATTTCTATGAAACTCATCACAAGTTTCCAAAGTATATGAAACAAAACCTGAGAAAACTACAAGGACAAGCTGTCAAACTAAGTTTACAATGAAAGAAAACCTATAGCTCTCAGAAAGTCACAGAAAAGTGGAGAAAAATAGTAATATGGAATACTATAACAATCAATAAAAGTGACTAATCTTCTTTCTTTGCAATATTATACATAAGAAACAACATGTGCAGTTCTTTAAAATACAAATAGAATATTTATAGCAGTTAACTAGTGCTAGGACAGAAAGTAGAATAAAATAAACTTAAGTAGTTTGATAACATACAGGACATTTTAACAAACTACAATGTAATGAATTTAGAAATCAAAATTAAAATTCTGTACCTCTTGGGGAGAAAACTTTTAAATAATTAATAAATTAAAGGGAAATTAAAATCTAAATTATAAACTATTTAGAACTGAAAATCAGTATCAAAACTTGTGCAATTTTGCTATGACAATACTCAGGAGAGTTAAACCCACAGATAGAAAACAAGAGAAAATGAAAATAAATGGGCCACTTAAAGAAATCAGAAGGAGTTTTATAAAGACAAAAGCAGAAATTACAAATGAAAAAATTTAAAAAGAGTCAAATTGATCTACAAAACCCAAGCTGATTCAAGAGGCTAATAAAGCAGCTACACCTTTGGCTATTGTGATTTTTTAAAGGGTGGAGGAGAAAGAAAAATAAATAACATTAGGAATAAAAAATGTTATTAAAAGTATCATAAAAGAATAGCAGGTAATATATATATATAAAATTGAAAATCTACATAAGATGGACATTCTTCAAGAAAAACATAAATGATCAAAATTGGCCTGAGAGATAAAATTTAATCTTAGCTAAAATGGAAAGGTAGTAAAAGGTAATAAAAGAAATCTTCAAAAATGACAGAAGGTTCAGAAAAATTTACAGGCAAATTCTAACAAACTTAATGTACTATAAGTCCCATTTTATAAAATACTTTCAGGCCAAAGAAAAAGATTAGAAGTATCTGATTCATTTTACAAGGCTAGAATAACATTGACATCAAAATGAACAAGAAAACTATGAGCCACTTTCACTTATCTACATAAATGTGAAAATATTAAATTAAAGATCAAATCCAGAAATACAGAAAAAAGATAATAAATCACTGTCAAAAAAGTGTGCCCACTAATGCAGGATGATTTCAACATTTAAAGTGACCTGTATATAATTTATTATATTAACAGATTAAAGAAACCATGTGATCATATCAATAAATGTGAAAGAATTTGATAAAATTCAAAATCCAATGATCATTTAAGATATCTTCATTACATATTACAAATAGAGGAGAACATTCTTACTTAATAAAGGTTATCTCTCCAAAACTTATGATTGAAAATCATATCTAATAGTGAAATATTAGAAGCATTCCCATCATGAATTAAAGCATGCCCACCATCACTTCTATTCTAAATTGAATAGGAGGTCCTCACCAAAACAATACAAGAAAAAGTAATAGGAAAGGAAGAGACAATATTTTCATCATTGCAGAAATATATCTCCTTACTAGAAAACCAAAAAGGATCAATTTTTTAAACAATTGGAAATAATAAGAAGAATCAACAAGGTGGCTGGAAATAAGATCAACATACAAATATTATATTTCCTGTACACTGATATTAATATACAAAACTGACTTCCTTATATACCAACAATATCCATTGGAAGATGTAGTACAAAATTTCTAATTAATCATGACAGATTTGTCTCTCTTCTCCCTCCCAAACCATGTTAAAATGGCCAAATTTTTAAGCAACAGGAAAAAAGAGAATAGGCAGTAGACAAGAGTGAATGAACTCAAGGCATTGACAAATTCAGAAGATGCTGAGGGAAGGAGGTGTAACTGACTTAGAGTGGCAGAGAAAGTTACAGCCTAAGCTCTTGTAGGGTGAGGGGGTGGTGGAAGAAATACTGACTGTAATGGAGCCAATTCACTCTGCAGACCTTCAGAGGGTTTAACACATGGAAACAGTAAGGGCCAGACATGGAAGGAAGACCCAAGTTTGCATGGGACTGAAAAAGAGCCAGGTTGGTTGAAAACTCTACATACAGAGCAGCTGAAACTATTTCCTCCCAGCTCAATGCAGCCTAGCACTGTCACAGGGAGGCTTGGTCTTTGAAAAATTCAGTGGGTTGGGTTCTGAACTCAGACACCAGTCTCAGTGGGTAAGTGTACCAGGCAGATACAAATGTATGTATTAAACCATAGAGCCCTCCCTCTCTGTCCCCCTCACTTCTACTCCCCAAATGCCAGCAGGTCAGAGATTAAAATTCTCCCCCAAAGGGGAAAAATCTTCATACACTGGCTCATCCTTGATTAACATGTAGATTACCTTTCAATAAGTCCATCTAACCTAGTAGAGAACTTCAAGTCGCTTTTTAGGGCCTTGCTTTTATATATGATTACACAGCCAAAGATAATTAGATAATTGAAAAAATTTTCCAATGTGGAAGAATGAAAAAAAGCCAAGCAAAGAAAAAAAAAAAAGTGAGGTGGGAGGAGAGATAATAGAGGTAACAGAAAAATTAAAATTTCTAAAACAGATTAAGTCCTTCAGAAACTGAGAAAAGACATTGCACCTATAAAACAAAATCACTAGGGAAAGATTATCAGATGAAAGAGAAGGTCCTATTCACAATAACAACCAAAATTATAAAACACCTCAAATACATTTAACAAAAATGTGCAGGAGCTTCATGTAGAAAATGCTAACATTTAATTAAAGTACACAAAACAAGACATGAATAGATGGGAAATATATTATGTACATGAATTGGGAGGCTCAGTGTCATGTAAATGTCAATCTTCTCCAAACTGATAAATATATTCAATGCAATTCCCATCAAATTTTTTTTTTTAAGCTTGACAGGCCAGTTCTAAGTCATGGAGCAAACCCAATACAAAGAATCCTCCAGGAAGTCTCAAAAGAAGAATAAAGCAGGATAGAGGTTTTCCTAATGGCATAAAAGAGAGTAACATGTAGCCAGATGATCACCATCCCCATTTGGCACATGAGGGTTTGGAGACACTAGGTAACTTGGCCCATGTTTCATGGTTACTGAATGGGGAGGAGCAGTTAAGACATTGTCTCTGACCCCAGAGCTTGTGCACTTCTTTAACTACCTAACTACACTGCATTTTGACAATGTTTTTCTGCTCATTAATAGCCTAAGCCTCACAATCCTTTTCATTTTTTTCAGGCCCCAACTTCCCCACTTACTCTTATACCAGATGGGCTTGCCTTCAACATTACTGATGAGGTACGGACCATCAATAGCATTGTTAATCTCATATTCCCTGGGACCCTTAGCTTCATCTACCTCTGCCTCCTTTCCAGAGCAGACCCTCACCCTTCCAGGAGCTGGTGTAATAGAGCTAAGAGGCAGGTTCACACACTGTTTCATCTGCTGTAAAAATGAGGATGCTGACAGCACCTACGCTGTAGGACTGTTGTAAAGGTTAAATGGCATGATCTATGTAAAGAGCTTGATACATAGTAACTGCTCTGGACCCTACATTTGGTCAGCTCTATACTCTCCCCATTTAGTTAGCTTCTATATGCTTATACACATAATCTCCTAGCCTACAAGTCTGTTAAAATATCTATCTTCAACTAACAAACCAGCCAATCAACCTCCTTTTTATTGCCTTTTTTTGGACTGGTTCTCATCGGGTTGCTTTCTCTCTTTCCAGTTGTCAAAATTCTTGAAAGGTTAAGCTGTTCATCAACTTCTTTACTACCAGCTCACATATTCTCTTCTTGCCATACAGCATCTCCCCTGAATTGCCCTCCCACACGAATAACCCCTGACTTCCTAATTTCCAGAGCTCATGAATGGAATTCTTTTAGTTTGCCACACAAACTTTGAACCTCAACATTCTCATGCATAATGAGATCTTTACTATATGATCTTTAAAGGCTTCCCTAGCTCTAAAATTCTACAATACCATGAATACTCTCTAATTAAAGACCTCATCAGGATATTCACTTCTTCTTGAATTAATTTAATTTTTAATTAATTAATTTTGGAAATTTCTGTTTTCCCAGGAAATTATCCTTTTCATTTATATTTTCCAATGTCTTAGTATCCGGTTATATTAATGTTCTCATAAGTTTTTTTTTTTTTTTTTCCAGTATGCAGGCCTCTCACTGTTGTGGCCGTTCCCATTGCGGAGCACAGGCTCGGGACGCGCAGGCTCAGCGGCCATGGCTCACGGGCGCAGCCGCTCCGTGGCATGTGGGATCTTCCCGGACCGGGGCACGAACCCGTGTCTCCTGCATCGGCAGGTGGACTCTCAACGACTGTGCCATCAGGGAAGCCCTCTCATAAGTTTTAAGAAATACCATTTGTTCATTTCTAAGTTTGATTATCTATGTTTCTTACTTCTTATTAGGTTTATCAAAGATGTCTATTTTACTAGTTTATTTCAAATCTTAATGATTCTTTAATTGCAACTTGAAAAATATTTTACATTATTACAGTGAAGAATTTTTCAAAGTGTGAAATATAATTATTTACTCTTTTCATTTGGCAGATTTTCAAGAATTCTAAGAACAAAACACAGTGTTTACCTTATTTCCAACTTTCAAATAAGTCAGAGAGAAGGGTGTTAACATTTAAAAATAACAATCTTAGATAACTATTTTGTAAATATTTCAAAAAAGAAAAAGAGAAAATGCTTTTGATGAGAGATACATGATATAATAAAACCTCCATGGAACATATAGAATGCAGAGAAACCTGATTTTGTTAAAAATATGAAAAACAGAATATTGAGATGAAGCACTCCAGGAAAATATTTATAAACTATCAAACAGTATCAATATCCATATACTTTAATTTCAGCATGTATGGAGAAATCAAGAATTATTGCAGTTGTCACAACATTTTAACAATCTTAGACAAACTGAAATGATTCCTTAATATGAACGAATTCGTATTTGAATTATTTTAACACTTTCCTGTATTCACATACTGATTTGTCCATAATAAATGAATTATAAATGTGTATACCTTGCTATTCTCATGGAATAAAACATGTATTCAATACAAGACACACACAGCATAATTTTGGGATGCATCCATAACTCTTTACATATGAATGTTGCTATGGGAAGAAATTATGACTCACCACCGTTGTGATTTTCAAAGACAGTCCTTTAAAGGCTACACTAATAATTTCCTATTTGTAATATTCAGAAAATGGTAGTTCTTACAGACTAAAAATGAATTGTTGTGAGGGTGAAATAAGATAATGGATAAAAAGGGCTTTACACAAAGGTAGTACATAACTTCACATACAGTAAGTGCACAATAAATGATAGATGTTAATAATAGGATCATAATTAAAACCTTAATCAAATACATGAAATATTTTCATTTGGCAAAACAAACTTATTTAAAGATGTTTTACTACATTTTAAAAGATGATGAGAAAACTAAGTTGTTAAGCACATCCTCTGTCTTAAACGTTAATTTCACAGCAATGTTACAAGGTCAATATTTATAACTGAGGAAATGACACTCAGTGAAGTCATGTCTGAAGTTGCACCGGTAGCAAATGAAGAAGCATGTGCTCCTTTCACTACAATATGCTGTCTGTGCCATGAAGGACCTGATTTTGCTAATACTCATATTTATGTGGTTATACTATATCTTTTCAAGCCACCAACAATTCTTTTTGAAATAAAAGTGTATAGCTTTTAAATAAATAGATATTATTATAAACAAACAAAAAGGATATTAAGTGATTTGTCCTTATTGTCCAAATCATCACCAAATAAAACAGAAAAATGCACCATGTAAAAGTATAGCTTTACAACAAATAACAAATGTTGGTGAGGGTGTGGAGAAAAGGCAACCACTGTGCACTGTTGGTGGGAATGTAAATTGGTGCAGCCACTATGGAAAACAGTATGAAGTTTTCTTAAAAAACAAAAAATAGCGCTTCCCTGGTGGCACAGTGGTTGAGTCCACCTGCTGATGCAGGGGACACGGGTTCGTGCCCCAGTCCGGGAAGATCCCACATGCCGCGGAGCGGCTGGGCCTGTGAGCCGTGGCTGCTGAGCCTGTGCGTCCGGAGCCTGTACTCCACAAATGGGGAGGCCACAACAGTGAGAGGCCCGCATACCACAAAAAACAAAAAAACAAAAAAACAGAAAACAAACAAAAAACCCTCCCAAAAAACCTAAAAATAGAGTTGCCATATGATCCAGCAATTCCACTCCTGGGTATATATCCAAAGAAAATGAAAACACTAGTTCTAAAAGATACATGCACCCCAATGTTCATAGAAGCATTATCTACAATAGCCAAGATATGGAAGCAACCTAAGTGCCAATCAGCAGATGAACTGATAAATCGACTCAGCCATAAAAAAGAATGAAACTTGCCATTTGCTACAACATGGATGAACCTGAAGGGTATTATGCTTAGTGAAATAAATCAGACAAAGACAAATGCTGTATGTTGTCACTTATATGTGGAATCTAAAAAATAAAATAAATGAATGAATAAAACAAAACAGAAACAGACTCACAGATATAGAGAACCATCTAGTGATTGCCATTGGGGAGAGAGATGGGGGAGGGGCAAGATAGGGGTAGGAGGTTAAGAGGTACAAACTATTATGCATAAAATAGGTAAGCTACAAGGATATATTTATACAGCACTGGGAATACAGTCAATATTTTTTAAAATGGAGTATAATCTACAAAAATATTGAATCACTATGTTGTATACATGAAACTAATATAATATTGTAAATCAACTATCTTTAATTAAAAAAAGAAAAAAATATTGTTGAGACAGTAGGTTTCATGTTAAGTGTTCTATTAAAGACAATAACAACAAGAAAGGCACACCAGGCGACTTTGGAAAGTGTTAGATGTATCTACTACCTTGATTGTGGTGATGGTACAAATTGCACACATTAAGTATGTGCAGTTCTTTGTATATCAATTATACCTTAATAAAGCTGTGTTTAAAAAAGTACAGTTCTGGTTATATAGATTCCACCAACACATATGCAAATGCCAAATGGAATGAATCATTAAAACCAGTAAGTGTTGCGGCTTTAAGCATCATCATTTCACAAAATTAAATGAAAACTTTATGGTATTAAGCATTCAGTCAGAATCTTTCTGTTAATGCCACTTCTTCAGCCTCCCTCATTCCATAGCTGCTGTGACATGCTACATAAACAGCCATGTCATTTGCAGAAAACTGACAAACATCTCTCACAGACCCAGATACTTAGCTTGTGCATTGTTCCCCTTGGATGTAAAGGAAAATATCAAGAGAAGAGATATAATGGACTTTAGTTCTCTCTTGAAAACTCTTGGCTCACCATTAAAAGTTCTAATACTCACTTAAAAGCAGTGGCACAAAACTATGATGAGGAAATGTTATTATATTATTATCTCTCTGATTCATCTTTTTTGAAAAAAAATTGAACAATAGAAGACATTGCTAAATAGTCATGTATGATATGAAATAGTTAATGAGTAAAGGGACAATATCAATGGTTGGTAAATATGAATACCTCAAAAAATAATAACTCTTATTTGCTAGATTTTTATAATTTCATATTAAAATAAAGCAGCACTATTAAAAAGAAAATAAATGCTAGATAGATGTCAATAGAGATAAAAATCTGTTCCACAGATGTTAAAATATGTATCTTGCAAAAACATGTTCCTAATTTGCAGACCTTGGAAAGTTTGTCACATATAATGGGGAAATCTGGTTCTTTGAAATATGTCCTTTGGGAATCCAAACATTTGTACATCACACACAGCAGATGCTTCATTATATACTGTTATCTCCAGACTTAGGAAATAACAATTTTATTCAAAATGAAATGAAATTAAGCCATTTGCTAAATAAGGCCAAGAGTTCATCTAAAGCTTCACTAATAACTTGGAGTCTTCGAAATGTGTTATAAGCTCTATATATACTTCTAAAAACTGACTTACATTGTGATCTGTATTTGTAGAGGAAATCATTCATCAGTGAGTGTATATCCTCTGGTTTAAGCAAGCACCATATACAGTCGCTCAAAAGGGATAATAGTAACTCGTGTATAAAGTTGCCTTCAACTTGTAACAGCAGAGCAAATAAAATAAAACTCTGTAACCTTTTTGCTGGGGTTTCTAGGTTTTGAAAATATGTCTTTGATGACTTGGAAGGCAGAGGAAGATAACAAGAAGAAGACATTTTTATATCAAGAAGCCATTTATTTATTTACTGTTTATCAAGTTTAATCAACTGTCCACTTGGTATCACAAGACTATTTAAATGTGGAGTGAAAACAACTTTTGATTTAGAGACCACATGGTGTGAAAAGGTCCTAGGTTTTAGAGGCAGGCTAGTATTTCTCAACGTTGGCTGGACAGGATTATCACCTAGGGAGCTCTAAACCATATGCACCTATTAGTGAGATCCCCTAAGACTTTGATGCAATCAGTCTGGGGTGTAGCCTGGCCATTTTAGAATTGTCAAGGCTCCACTTATGATTCCAATGTGCATCCAACATAGACAGTCAATAACTCCAGACGTGTGACCTTGCATACATTATTCAATTTCTCACAGCGTCAATCTTTCATTTGTCAGATGGAAGTGAAAATATCCACTACATAGGGTCACCTTAAAATTACATATAATTGATGTAAACTGCTTAACTCTTGGTGGGTTCTAAAAAGGATTAGAAATAATGACTATCCACACAAATTCTCAACCCATTATAGTAACTTATTTAGTCGTAGTCAGTTCCTAGAAAGAATAACAAAAATGGGCCCCTCTGCTATGCATTCATATTTTAATTTATAATGCCAATAGAACTGATATACTTCTTTATAGAACCCCCTATGAAAAGAGAATCAAATAGCTAACTATGAAAGGTGTGGAAAATAACAAGCCAAAACAGAGTAATGGGGCTTCCCTGGTGGCGCAGTGGTTGAGAGAATGCCTGCTGATGCAGGGGACACGGGTTCGTGTCCCGGTCCGGGAAGATCCCACATGCCATGGAGTGGCTGTGCCCATGAGCCATGGCCGCTGAGCCTGTGCGTCCGGAGCCTGTGCTCCACAACGGGAGAGGCCACAACAGTGAGAGGCCCACGTACCGCAAAAACACAACAAAAACAACACAAAAGACACCCCTCCCCAAAACAAAACAAAACAGAGTAATGCTGTCCTTGGTGGTGCAAGGAGGAAGGCAGACTCCTCCAGATACTTGAGGGAAAATGCCTGACGCTGAAAGACCCCCTCAGTTAAATTATGCAATTCACTTGGTCAGTTATGGGACTCTGGGCATGACGACTTAGAGAAATCTCAAAGAACTTCTCCAAAGAACCACTTTCAAATCTGAGATTGGGTGGTTCCATTTGTGCTCACCTTTCAAATCACTGTTTCCTTATCTCTGAGCCATTCAACCGCAGATATTTCCGGTCCAATATGTCTAAAAATAAACTCTTCACCCTTCCTCTTTAGCTAGCTCTTCTTTTTCTGTTTGCTATTATTGAAAGAACACCCTCATTCTCATGAATGAATGAAATCTAGATGTCAGCCTTGTAATTCCCCCACAACCAATCAATTACCCATTCCTATTTGAGTATATTTAATAACGATATATCGATTCCACTGACCTTTCCATTTCCACAACCTTAGATGGGGCCATCACGCGCTCTCTCCTGAACTCTTAGTGACAGAGTGAGATTTCGGTGCAGAGACCTCCCTTCTGCTGGCCCCATCTCCAGCTCCTTTAGCAGGCTCCAGAGTAAGCATGGCAAGATGTCCCTGCCCTTCCCATCAACAAGTTAATCAAGGAAAGGTCTTTGATAATTCAAAAAGAGTCATGTACAAAAATGTTCATTGCAGCTCTATTTACAATAGCCAGGACATTGAAGTAACCTAAGTGTCCATCAACAGATGAATGGATAAAGAAGATGTGGCACATATATACAATGGAATATTACTCAGCTATAAAAAGGAACGAAACTGAGTTATTTGTAGTGAGGTGGATGGACCTAGAGACTGTCATGCAGAGTGAAGTAAGTCAGAAAGAGAAAAACAAATACCATATGCTAACACATATATATGGAATCTAAAAAAAAAAACGGTCATAAGAACCTAGGGGTAAGACAGGAATAAAGATGCAGACCTACTAGAGAATGGACTTGGGGATACAGGGAGGGGGAAGGGTAAGCTGGGATGAAGTGAGAGAGTGGCATGGACATATACACACTACCAAATGTCAAATAGATAGCTAGTGGGAAGCAGCCGCATAGCACAGGGAGATCAGCTCGGTGCTTTGTGACCACGTAGAGGGGTGGGATAGGGCGGGTGGGAGGAACGGAGATGCAAGAGGGAAGAGATATGGGGACATATGTATATGTATAACTGATTCACTTTGTTATAAAGCAGAAACTAACACACCATTGTAAAGCAATTATACTCTAACAAAGATGTTAAAAAAAAAAAAAGGAAAGGTCTTTGAATATGTCTGGTATATACTAAGTGCTAAATAAATATGTGGTGTCGTTATCAGTATTTTTATAATTATTAGAAGGGGATATGTGTACGAGATTTACTTTCACAATGAGAAATACTAAAGCATGTTTAAATGCTAAGTGAAGAATCAAATAGAGAGAGAAACTGTGAATCAGGAATGAGAAAAAACTGACTGCATCAAGTTCAGGGAAATTCTGACAGAAATGAAATCTAAAGCACATGAGAAGAACAAACTTTTGAGAAGGTCCTAATTTAAAACAGGGAAGAAGAATGACGGGGTGAAATGTAGATGACGTGGCATATTTGTGGTGGGAAAGTAAGGTCATTCTTCTCTGTTAAAGCTGGCAGATTCTTTCTGGAGCAGGACTGAGACAGTTGCTAAAGTTATAGAAGTAGGAGGGAGATCAGAGGTTTGAGTACATACGGAGGGACTGGGAATTCTCTTTGTTGAGAATTGTAGGGCCAGATGCCAGGGAATTGCTAGGCAGCTTTGAAGCCTCTATCCAGCTGAGTGACTATGCATGTATCAGCTCATCACCACTGGAAAACCAAAGACCTAGAGCATAGGCCCCCATCCAACTCTGAAGCCAAGGATTCCAGTCCCCTGCAAAAGTCGAGAAATACTGGTTCTGCTGTTTTTCTGTTTGGGTGTTTTCCTGGGTTCCATTTGCAATGGACCACCCAGTACACACATAATTCCATTTCTCCCCGCTTTGACTTCTTATTACACTCCCCTTGCTGTTGTGCTCTCAGAAGAGAGAAACCAGCTCCCTGGAAATAATTCAAACTATTGCCAGGAACAAATCAAAATTTCAGCACATTGGTTGGGATATACTGAAATCACATTGTCTCAAACCCCTTGTTCTGAAGCAAAATTGAAGATGTGTCTCAAGCTGCTTCTTATCTTTTAATAAACAATGACTTTTGAAAGTCTGGAACCCTGCCAGGCTAGGTTCTCAGCTTCTCAGCATGTGGGACAGACAACTATGGTCACAGTGCTGTGATCCAGATTGGACAAAAATAATAGATCGCAAAACAAACTATTTCCAGTATCATTACTTTTATAAGTAATGACTATAAATACCTTTTTGGAAGACATTCATTTATTGGGAAAGAATAGTTCAGCCCAGAGAAACCCTAGATAATCTTTTTCTTTATCATGTCTTAATAGTTTTTGCCATCAAGGAATTCAGGGTCAAAATATTTCTTGAGTATCCAGTGTATGGAAAATCCTGTATTAGGCAAGTTACAATATAAACATTTTACACAAGAACATAAAGCTATAAATTACTTAAGTATAAAACACATCTGCAACGGGCTTCCCTGGTGGTTGAGGGTCCGTCTGCCGATGCAGGGGACACGGGTTTGTGCCCCGGTCCGGGAAGATCCCACATGCCACAGAGCAGCTGGGCCCATGAGCCATGGCTGCTGAGCCTGTGCGTCCAGAGCCTGTGCTCCGCAACGGGAGAGGCCACAACAGTGAGAGGCCCACATACCACAAAAAAACAACAACAAAAACAAAAAAAACACATCTGCAAGCAGTTATGACATATGCATGTGTTTAGTACAGATTACTGAAAGGAATAAGGTCAAGAGGATAAGGACACGTCACATTCTGAATTTAAGTTGCTGGATTTTTGGTGTGTGTATAAAACACATTCTTGGGCTTCCCTGGTGGCTCAGTGGTTGAGAATCTGCCTGCCAATGCAGGGTACACGGGTTCGAGCCCTGGTCTGGTAGGATCCCACATGCCTCAGAGCAACTAGGCCCGTGAGCCACAACTACTGAGCCTGCGTGTCTGGAGCCTGTGCTCCGCAACAAGAGAGGCCGCGATAGTGAGAGGCCCGTGCAACGCGTTGAAGAGTGACCCCCGCTTGCCGCAACTAGAGAAAGCCCTCGCACAGAAACGAAGACCCAACACAGCAAAAATTAATTAATTAATAAACTCCTACCCCCAACATCTTCTTTAAAAAAAACAAAACAAAACAAAAACACATTCTGAATATTACTTAATTTCTTTTATCAGTACAGAATATTAGCTAAATTTTATGAGGACAATTCACTTTTAAATCTGGAGCTTAAATGACACTAGCAAAATATTGATTGTAAAGAGGAAGGAAGTAAAAACATTATTTTACGTTATTTTCAGAACATTAAAACATTAGCAGTATACTACATAATAACCTCATACTTTGTTTAGAAATGGTGACGGCTGGATCACAATGTTTCTGGGTTGGCCAAAACTTTATTATTAAGCTTCTTTGGTTTCAACGTGACATGTCATGCCTTATACCATTTCCTTTTATCATATTTTAAATTTTTATTTAAAACCAAAACAGCAAAAATGTGTCAACAGGAAAAGAGAGGCGAAATCCAAAAAGCCATTAAGTCAAAAATAGATCTCACTAAATATTTTAAGTGTAGTCTTTTATTCTTATATCATGACTTTTTGCGGTACGCAGGCCTCTCACCGCTGTGGCTTCTCCCGTTGCAGAGCACAGGCTCCGGACGCACAGGCTCAGCGGCCATGGCTCACGGGCCCAGCCGCTCCACGGCATGTGGGATCTTCCCGGACCGGGCACAACCCATGTCCCCTGCATTGGCAGGCGGACTCACAACCACTACGCCACCAGGGAAGCCCATGACTTTTAATTATACAGTTTAAAGTAATGTGGATGAGCTGAGAAGCTCCCTCCTTTTTTACTCACAAGCAAGAATACAAGCGAGAGAGATCTGGGCTCAAGGCTGAGGGGGAAAGTGTGGGGAGTGCAGGAAGAGTGGAAATGTGTCCCCAGTCGTCTCTAGAGAGCTATCATTTCATTCCCCTCGTTTTAGGAGGGTGAAACCCACTCCTCTCGCCCCACCTCCAGCCTTGCCTCCTTCTATTCTTCTCCATACATTTTTGCCTTCTCAGGAGAGGTGTGGCATAGTCAAAGTTAGTGTTGGAACAGAAAAGAGAGAAGAAAGAGAATTCAGTTACATCCAGCCACCTGTCCTACTTTGACCACAATGTCCTAATGCCAGGATTCCACAAGAAAGAGAGCTTTGCTGCAGAATCAACTTGATTCCAATGAACCAAATACTACACAAATCACTGAATCAGTTCAGATCAACCTAATATTATATAAATCATATCTATCTTTTTCTATCTACTTATTTATCTTATTCAGTTCTCAATTACAGGCTCTCAATGCATGAGACACTCTCTTGTAGTACTTGAAGCACTTTGAGAGGAATACACATCCTTTCAGGTTTCTAGGATCCCATTTAATGCATGACTATAGCAAACAATGATTGTACCTCAGAATAACACCACACCTTCTTTTCTCTTCCATGAATTCAAAATCATTTTCTCTTATATTATCACAGTATCTGTTGGAAACTCCTATTTTTATGCTTATTTCAAAGATTATAGCTTTTAAGGATCAGGAATTTGTTTTCTTTTTTATGTTCAGTGGAGTACCTGGTCCATAGATTTTATCCCGTAAATAGTTGTCCTATGAAAAAGTTAAGAAAGTAGCTCTGTTATTAATAAATTCAAAGGAGATTTTGGCCTGAATATACATGCTGTTGCTTGGTGGTGATTAAGTGTGAGGAGTTATCCATTATTATTGTTGTAGAGATGACTAACTTCCTTCAATATTTGTTCACTCCTTGACCTCGTAACAGAATGTTAAAAGATGATACCTGGGCACATAAGTCTCCAGGATAAAAACTGAATTTTTCCATCCTTTCTTTTTTTTTTTTATGGTACGCGGGCCTCTCACTGTTGTGGCCTCTCCCGTTGCAGAGCATAGGCTCTAGACGCGCAGGCTCAGCGGCCATGGCTCACGGGCCCAGCCGCTCCGCGGCATGTGGGATCTTCCTGGACTGGGACACGAACCCGTATCCCCTGCATCGGCAGGTGGACTCTCAACCACTGCACCACCAGGGAAGGCCTCCATCCTTTCTTTTAAGGTCATATGATTAGATTCTTCCCAGTGGAAGATAAACAAAACTAGTATGGGAACTTTGGAAAGTATACTTTGCTTTCCCTTTTCCTTTTTGTTGTAAGATGGAAGGTTTACATGATGGCTGGAGCTTGAGCAGCCATCTTGGACACTGAGTGGAAGTTGCAAATTTAGTATGGCAGAAAAAAGTCCAAAGGAACTGAGTCCCTAATGACAGGGAGCTGCCTATATTTATATTAAGTATGGAGTAAAGTTTTATATCTTTTACATCACTCTTGTTTTGGATTTTCCCATAACTCAGAGCCAAAGTTAAACCTAAATATTATATTTGGTATCAATGTATAAAAGACAGACATGTATTATCATCTCTTAATTGATAAAATATTATATATTGTGTGAGAGTAAATGCAGTCTGTGAACCAACTGGAATAAATTTTACTACTCTGCCAAGCTCTGAAGTAAATCCAAATATTTACACTCTAATATACTCTGAACCATATCTTCCTCGTCTCCACTAAATGCCCCCTCACTTAGCAATAAATATTTGTGAAGTGAGGTAGGTGGCTTTCCCAAAGTCATACAGTAGGGGCAGAGCAAGGACCCCAAGTCATGGCTTTTGATTTATTCCAGGTCTCATTTGCTTTCTTTCACACTGAATATTATTAGTAGATCTGTTTGAATTGGAAATGACCAATATCATCTAAAATTATTAAACTGGAGCAGATCCTAGACATCTAAAACTTCTCACTAAACAACATTCTCACCTTGTTCCTCCCTGCCTTTCTAGCAGATGGAAGTCAAGATTCGTGGCTTCGTATTTTTCCTAGTGTGATACTGACACCAGAATATACACTTCAGTTTCAAATTTAATTCATAAGTTGGGATGAACACCTCACCAATGTATTTGAGGCTGGGGGCTCTGTAGCAAAGAGAGAGTAACATTTGTGCCAGCCACAACCCCTGACTATTTCCTCATCAGCAGGACCAGTTCCCCGAATTCTTCCACTAGGATGACCAGTTGGCTTGGGCTATTGTAGTGAATTAGAACAGCTAGGAATGAGATCCTTCTGGGATCTTTAAGTACAGATATTGAACCTAGAACTTGGGAGTGTTCTTTCTTTTGAGGAAAAAAGTTCCTACTTGCTTCAGCAAAAAAGGCAGAACCAGGTCAAGCAGAGAATTTCCAAAAGTGTCAGGGAAAGGTGAACAAGAGCCATCCAGGTGTAGTTACAATGTAAGCTCCCTTTGACTATTAGTTTAAGTAGGATGTTGCAGGAACTCAAAATGTATCAGTGTTCAAATTATTCAAAAACCAGAGATGATGATACTTCACTTTTTGTAACCTGACTTATTTTTTTTGGACAAGCCATTTTATTTTTATTTATTTATTTTTTAACATCTTTATTGGAGTATAATTGCTTTACAATGGTGTGTTAGCTTCTGCTTTATAACAAAGTGAATCAGCTATACATATACATACATCCCTGTATCTCCTCCATCTAGCATCTCCCTCCCACCCTCCCTATCCCACCCCTCTAGGTGGTCACAAAGCACCGAGCTGATCTCCCTGTGCTATGTGGCTGCTTCCCACTAGCTATCTATTTTACGTTTGGTAGTGTATATATGTCCATGCCACTCTCTCACTTCATCCCAGCTTACTCTTCCCCCTCCCTATGTCCTCAAGTCCATTCTCTACATTGCGTCTTTATTCCTGTCCTATCCCTAGGTTCTTCAGAGCCTGTTTTTCCTTTTTCTTTTTAGATTCCATATATATGTGTTAACATACGGTATTTGTTCTTCTCTTTCTGACTTACTTCACTCGGTATGACAGACTCTAGGTCCATCACCTCACTACAAATAACTCAATTTTGTTTCTTTTCATGGCTGAGTAATATTCCATTGTATACATGTGCCACATCTTCTTTACCCATTCATCTGTTGATGGACACTTAGGTTGCTTCCATGTCCTGGCTATTGTAAATAGTGCTGCAGTGAACATTGTTAACCTGACTTATTTTTAATGTGGATTACTCAAGCATGGCGATATGTTTTAGATTTGCTTAAAATGCAGCACTTAACACAAGTGTGACTCTGAAATCCATAACAAAATTAACTATATTTTTAATCGGTTGCAATACAGTTGGCTCTTTAATATCATAACTTTATAGAAGATAATGACATTAAGAGATTTTTAGAATCAAATCCACACCAATGAAAAGGAGTAATTACTGAGAATGCAATGCAGCTGGACTTAGAACTGTAGTTTGAAACTAGAGTATGAGCACAGTTGCGAAAGCAAGAAAGTTGGTGGTGGCAAAAAAAAAAAAAGAGTTATTTTTACAAGTATAACCGATACAATATCTTAAGAACAAAGCACAGAGTAAGGAGAATGAGGGGGTAGCATTGCCCTGCAATGCGACAGAGGCTACAGTAAGAAGCTATGATCTTGTGGTGAGTAGGAATGAATAAGATGGAACACTCTGGGAAATCTTGCTGGATCTCCAAAGTCTGCCATGTGCCTTCCTATGTTCTTGGGCCCCATCCTCTTTGATAAGCACCACTGTGATTGTCTATCTACTCCCACTCCACACTGCCACGCACACGTTCAGATGAAAGGACCAAAGGGGAAGCTTCGGTTGGCTATAACTTTGCTGCTGTTCATCGTTATAAATGTAGAATCAAACCTGACCTGTGTTAAGAAATAAAAACTCTCAATTGCTGAATGAATGAGTGATTGACTGAGTGAATCACTGGATGAATGAATACTTTCTGTCTTTGCATTGCTCTGTTTCTAGTTACTTATTTGTCTGGCTTATCTCCCTGAATGCAAGCCTCCAGAAGCAGCTCTAGCTCCAGTCCACGCCTCTATTTGTTACTGAGTCGCGAATGAGAAGATGTTTTTATTTTTCCCATAAATGAGAAGAGGTAGCACCTTATATTCTATGTATGACAGAAACTGGAGACTTTGGATAAAAGCAAAATAAAAGATAAGTGTTACTGGTCTTGTTTTTACAAAGAAACTATATGTCGGATGACCATACATCAAGACGTCATTGAACTTATGTAGATAATACCATGATGTCGCTGGATGACTCAATGACACACTCCTGATTTCTACGGCATAAAAGAAAATTCACAGTGATTTACTAATCCCCAGTCCAAAACCAACATGTATTTAGAATCAATGATAACAGACCATACGAGAGCTTGAAAAGTCGAGAAAGCTCTGAGGTCAAGGAAACAGCTGGTATAGATTACTTACGTGAGCCTGTGGTCAGGTGGAGTGTTTACCTGCGGCTGCACAAAGTGACCATGGCCCTAGGTCTGGTTCCTCTGTGGGCTGGTTCGTTTCACCCTATTCTTTCTCCCACACCCTGACACACTAACCTTAAGGAACCCCAGAGGAACTGTGAAGGAACTTATGTGTAGAAAAGTATGAATCTACGTGACCCAGGAGCCTCTCCTTTAGAGCAGAAGGGCAACAACTTAAGAAAAGCAAAAGACGACCTGATAATTCAAACAGAGAAGTAATTCATCATCTATCAATCAGCCATCTCTATTAACCAGAAAAGTAGATTGCGTAGCTGTCACAGTGTGAATATCTTGAAATTAATAATCAGAGAAAGATTGAAAGATTTTCCTTTGTCTTAGGAGCAAATATATTTAGGATAAGTATAATTTAGGAAAATTGTATATTCGATGGCCATTAAAGGTCCCGGTTTTTTTTTTTGGTTGTTTGTTTGATTTTGCTTTGTTTTGAGTGGCTTCTATGTGCTAGGCACTGTGCTAAGTGTTTTAGCTGCGTTATTTCTAGACTTTACCATAGCCCTTCCAGGAAATATTATCACTTATTATTATTACCATATACAGATGAGGAAAGTGAGGATCAGACAGATTAAGCAACATACTCAAAGTCCAATAAAATGTAATGAGTCATGTTAAGATTCAAATCCAGACTCACAGAACTCCTCAGCCCGTGCTTATATGACTCTGTACTTCCTCTTAAATATTGGAAAATTACAGATTCATGTATGGTACACAACAGATTTGGACACCAAAATATTCTATTAACTACACCATTTTAGAGAATAGACATGCCTCCAAAACTAACAATGCTAATAGAAAGTGCTACCCTTATTCTAGAGGCAGATAAACTGAGAAAAATAAAGAAATATTACACCTCCAAAGCTTTGACATACAAAGACTGACAAAATATAACTACCCAAGAAGCAAAAGATAACATTCACTTGAGTTTAATGAGCTCAACTCAATAGACAGCTGGTCCCTGACTTACGATGGTTCAATTTACAATTTTTAAACTTTATGATGGTGTGAAAGTGACAGTGGTCAGTAGAAACCCTACTTGAAATTTTGAATTTTCGTCTTTTCCCAGGCTAGTGATACATGGTCTCTCATGATGCTGGGCAGGGGCAGTGATCCACAGCTCCCAGTCAGCCCCAAGATCACGATCGTGAACAACCGATAGACTGACAACGATTCTGTACCCAGACAGCCATTCTGTTTTTCACTTTCAGTGCAGTATTCCATAAATTACATGAGATATTCAACAGCTTAGTATAAAACAGGCTTTGTGTTAGACGATTTTGCCCAACCGTAGGCTGATGTAAGTGTCTGAGCACCTTTAAGGTAGGCTAGGCTAAGCTATAATAGTCAGTACGTTAGGTGTATTAAGTGCATGTTCAACTTACAATATTTTCAAAGTATGATGGGTTTATAAGGACATAACCCCACTGTAAGTCAAGGAAGATCTGTAGTTAAAACATAAGGAAGACAGTTGCAGCATCTAAGATATCTAATTTCATTTAAAGATCCAGCAGCTGTATTTTCACTATACTCCCACTGCTAGTGGAAAAGAGTCTAAGAAACACATTGTCCCAGAGAGGAGAGGAGAGAACATTTAAATTTTCTTTAAACAAGTCTTTGAAATCCTAAAATCAGGGGATTGAACTTATAGAATATGTTCAAGCCATGTGGATGTTATATTTTTGTTTTGATTCAAAGCCTGGAGAAAACAAATGGGGTTTTCCAACCTGATCTAATTATGCACTCAATATAATTTTGAGGAGAAAATCTATAACATTAATAACTCAAGGATTAAAAAGTTCGACTTGCTTTGCCATTCAGTTATAAAGAGTGGTTAAAATGCAGTTCAACTTGGAAATTAGAAAATAAGCGTATGAACTCCTTTTCTTTAAACTTATGATTTGTTTAAAATTTTTGCTTAGAAGAATATTATCGAAAGAAGAAAAAAAAACAGAAATGCATGTCAAAGCAGATAAAAGGAAAAAGTCTATTGTTAACAACAATAACAGAGCCTGAGCCTTGAGAGCAATTACAGACTGAGGAAAGCCTGCTGAATTCAAGGAAAATGTCCTTCAAAGAAGAATCAGGATTCATAGGAGATTATAATCAAGCTACTGATGGGGTCCTAGTATACAACTTAACCAAACCCCAAACTCAAAAACTAAAAGCTGCTTTTCCCAGGCCTCCCATGAAACAAAAGGTCCTCTAGAGATAGGTCAGTTTTATGGGTCATTTTTAAAATTAATGTCTTTTATTGTGTAAGAGAGAAGACCTAGAATGAATATCAGTAAAACAAAACAAAACAAAAAACATCAACAACAACAACAAGAAAAGCTTAAGAAGAAACGGACTCCAAAAGGATCAGATATCAGATGATGTGAGAGGAAGTGAATAAAGGCCAAAACTTTGTGAGATGGAAAAATGCTGAGTGTGAGGACACACCTGGTGAGAAGGGTGACCAAGGGCCTTCCCATCCCCTCCTGGACTAAATGTCAGACAGGCTTCCTCTGACTGCAGGCCTCACCTCCCTTTTCTTAGAGCATTCACTTTAGGAAACTTGGAATTGTAACTCTTTCTCTGCCCCTTGGAGATGCAAATCTTCTGCCACCCAGGAATGTGTTTCTCAAGGACCTGGGAGACACCTCTTTGAAATGGAACTGTCTGGAAGGTGGTGCCCCTCCCAGTCTCTTCAGGAAGGGTCACTAACCTTCCCCATCAACCCCCAGTGCTTTTCCAGTCACTGATTCCAGTGTTTAATAATCCTCTTGTCTTTTGTTTCAGCAGAGTTGAATCAATCTCGTTGCCCTGTTGCAACTGCCTTTCTCCTTTAGTTCAATAAAAAGTCTTCCCTGCCATTTTTAACGAGTGTCCAGTGCATTTTTTTTTTCTTTTACAAGGGGAAGAGACTCAGTGCCATGGACTGCCTAGTGTATGGTTTCATGTGACTCACAGTAACTCCCGAGTGACCTGGACTCACATAAACCCCCAGAGGCCAAGTAACAAAAGTGAACATACTTAGTAAGTGGAAGAACAGGGATTCAAACCATGAGCTCTCTCTGTGGAAGGCTAAAACTAACGGCAGAAAGGATAGATGTTAAACGAGTAATTTGACAGAAATGTATTGAATGTATCTTTCTTATTAGAAACAGCATCATAGGGACTTCCCTGGTGGCGCAGTGGTTAGGAATCCGCCTGCCAATGCAGGGGACATGGGTTCGATCCCTGGTCTGTGAAGATTCCACATGCCATGGAGCAACTAAGCCCGTGCGCCACAACTACTGAGCCCGCACACTGCAACTACTGAAGCCGGCGCGCCTAGAGCCCGTGCTCCGCAACAAGAGAAGCTACCGCGATAAGCCTGCGCACCACAACAAAGAGTAGCCCCCACTCGCCGCAACCAGAGAAAGCCTACGTGCAGCAACGAAGACCCAACGCAGCCAAAAATAAATAAATTTATAAAAACAACATCATAAACAAACAGAACTAAATTATCTATTTCAAGACAACTCAGGAAGTACCTTTCATGTTCGTTTGCTCGGCTCCTTCTCCTAAGGACCAGCTGGTGCCTTTCTTTCTGAGTTCATCTTGAACACTTCATGAACCATCTTTTTGAACTGTTTTGTTCTCCTCTCATTTAAGGCCCAAACCAACATCCTCCCCTACACCACACCAGCTTTAACCACCTGACTGCTGAGGGGGAAAACTTCAGAGCTTCTCCTTTGCCTTCCTCACGCCCTAGTGATAAGAAATGAAAGTACTCTAAGTAGCTTAACCTCAAAAAGCATCCTCAAGCCAGGTTTTCTAGACGTAGTGGTTTCCTTAAGCTTTCCTACGTGGTCTATAGTATTTTACTAATAAAAAGCAGAAAGGAATTTACAGAGTAAAACTTCCTTCGTGTTTGTTGGGCTGCAATATATCGGTTCTGTCAAGTTCATATGTTGATGAACAACCTCCACTGGAAACCACCATGACCTCCACTGTCATCACCACAAAACTCAAAGTACCAAGCGTTGCCAACCATGGTTTGATTTGGCTGTGTGTCAATCAGGCTGTGTTTACCCCTGAGTGAAGGTCTAAGAAAGATGGGAGTTGGGACAAATGCTGTTTCAACGTGGCAAGACCATAATCTAAGCCTATGATATAACAAACTCCTGATTTTACCCTGTGGACATGCACTTGATATCCTCTGAACATCTTTTTAAAAGGCAGCTGCAAATTTTCACAAAGAATGTCTATGAATGGGTCAATCATAATCCTAGCGTAGAGTCTAATGAGCCATGAGGTCCCCTGAAAGTGATGACAAGTCCCAAGGTGGGTTTAGACTTTTCTGCTGAGTGTGCCATCAAGTATCATGTCTTGGTCTCATCTCCCTCATAAGATGGGTACGAGGATAACGCCATGTGATTCCAGTGAATACATTTTGAAATTAAAGCCTGGTAAGTAAGGAGAATTATTTTTATTACTACAAGAGTGGCCATCTGTTTCTGAGGAATTCAAGTGAGAACATGACCATTCACTTCATAGGGCGTAATTTTCAGATAACAACATTTTCATCACCTCCTGTGCTGGAATGTTACTTGAGCTGAAAGATTCTCTGTCTCATAATTCTCTGACACGTTGAGGGTTTGGATTATTTTTAAGGAAGGCATCAAGTCCTATTAATGCTTGAAAAATATTGCCATGTTCCAAAACTTGCATTTGGGAGATGGGAGAAGTGAGGTAAACAAGCAAATATAAAATAAGTAAATAATGATGAGATTGGAAACACTGCTGAGTCTCTTGTTTGTAACTTATTATTATAAGCAATAACCATCTATGTTGGTTATTTAACTTGATTAATTTTCATGAGTCCATTTAATTCCTTGAAATTTGTAGTGCAATTCTGTCGATTGTACTCATTACAGCTATTAACAACAATAAACTCATCTCACTTTGGACATTCATCAACTTAGGTAACATGAATATTTTGACAGAAAGTTCCTCGTTTGGTGGGAGTCACCAACAAATCACAATTTATTGTTTAGCTTAAATGCCAACAGAAGCGATGAGGGTCACACAACTACTCAGACTAGCTGGAAGACATTACTAACACTCTACATATGCAAACATGATGCTACTAGTCCAACAAATGGGAAACACCTTCTCAGATTTCCTCCAAGATGGCCACGTGATCTCCTGATTCACAGACACATCCTAGTCTAGCCTTTCCACGTGAGTGAGGGCTGTGCTAACGTTTGGAACAGAACAGACAACCGGAGGCAATACATATGAACAATCAGTACTTCATGGCTTGGCAGCTGATTATATGGTTTACAGGTTATTGACTTTTGTTCTTTGACTCCATTAAGAATGGTCTAGTACTGTCAACTGTGAAGGTAGAATATTGCATATTATTAATAGTTCAGGTGTAAGTGTTAGAGAACTCTGTTCCCTGCCCTGGTGTTTACATGAGGGAGCATCTTTCTCCCAGGATGGGAGAGTAACCAGTGATGCCTGCAGTCACCTCTCTCTCCTCTCTTTGTTGGGTGGTTTAAGGGGTTGAACATTATTTTCCCCAGGTAGTACGGCCTCTCTCAGCCTTGGGAGCAGCCTCTCCAATCTCCCCTCCATATTCTAAATCACCCAGCCCTCTGGTGAGAAGCCTCAGGCTCTCCCTCTGATCTTCCTGTGTGTCCAGGAGAGGAAGGTCAGTTTGGAGATGGTGGAGGAACAGGATGACCAGTTGCCAAAAAACGAAGGCCAAGTTCCTCAATCCAGCTCTACCCACCACAATCCTGACCCAAGGCTTGATCTGTTTCTCAACCGTGAGGCTATGATGACTACTTCAGAAATCCTGGCTAAAAAATATGGGAAAGGTCTGCAACACTTGATCACACGCAGCTCTGTTGTTTTGTTTCTGTTGTTTGTTATTTATAGAGTAGATCTTGATTCCAAAGGTCCTTGCATCTTCTGACATGGATAATTGAAAATTGGCTGTAAATTTTAGTAACATCAAGCAGTCAAGTTGATTTCTTTGATTTTCCTTCTATTGTAAAAGCTTGGCAGTGTCTGCCAGGTCAGACAGAGCAGGCTTGCTGCAGTGAGAGAGGTTTATAAGCAAAGGCACAGAAGCAAGAGCAACAGAACATGACAAACAGAGCCTTGATTTTTCTCAGTAATTATGTTTCCAGTGATGACTTGGACAAGGTGGTATAGAATACAGAATAGAAGTTCTAGCACCCAAATTAGGATTTTTAAAAATAAAAAATCTTATTCTCTAGCAAAAAGGAGCAAAGTTCAGAAGTCAGATATATGTCAAATTCTTGTGCCTTCCAGGAAAAAACAAAGAACCACAAACCTAGGAACTGAATCATTATATAACCCAGGCAGCATCTCTCCTGAAGCGTTATCAAGAGAACAAATGTGAACATATCCAGGCCCACTGCACAGGTTTTCTCTCCATTATATAAGTACCATATGTGTAACTCTTATTTTAAGAGCTAGCAGTGTGCACTGCCCTAGTAGAATGACACGTGAAAGAGATCCAACGTGGGAAGTGTCAGAGCGGATTGCAGAGAACCCAAAGGCTGCAGCTCACCAACAAAGACTCTATATTAGGTAAGAGGCAGCATTTAGTTGAATCACTATCACTTTCCTGCCCCTCTGCCTGGCATGTTGAAATATTCCCCTTCTATTTTTCTCCATCTGTCCTATTTACCTTGTAACTCCACATGCAAATTTAGGTACAGCTAAATATATAAAGCCTTTTGAAATACGACTTATGAAATGTGCATATGTTAGGAAAAGGTTTCAATTTTCAGAAAACATTTTATACCTCTGAATCTATCTCTGTAATGGGGCCTGTTTTCTTTAGTTCTGATAAAGGCACAGAATGACCAACTGTACAGAGAAAAGATCACTGCAATCTAATGCTTTTTAGAAAGGTTTTCAGTGAACTGTATCTATCAGAGCGCAGTCAGGAAAACAGAAAACTTTCTAGGTGTTTCAAGTAGAGGGAATTTAGTGCAGGAGATTGGTTAAACAGGGGAGAGAAGAGCTGAGGCGAAAAACAAAGGACAGTGATGTAACCCAGATGTGACATTAGTGGAAAGATGCTATCACCACCATCCTCGGGGGATTCCTCAAAGTCTTAGAGCTGGGCAAGGTGGAAGCTGCTCTGGGCTCTTCACTTTGGAAAGCCTCTCTATGTTCCTCCCCAGCCATGTTCCTTCCTGGCTGGGAAGAACTTCCCTTCCAGAGAGAAAAAAACCTCTGAGTCAGGAGGACATACATTCCTAGATCTCATGCCCTGCCCCCTTCTAGACCATGTCCCAGGTAAACAAGTCCTGGTCTTCCCACCCAAAAGGACAAAGCTTGTCTCCAGGGCCTGAAGAAGCCTTTTACCTGGGTCTGTTCTCTCTCAGACAGCACAGATGACTGGAGCCAAGAGGTGGCCAAGAGGAGGCAGTTATTATCAAGAGAGGAGTGGGTGGTAGTGGTGGACAGAGTTTGTCTGGGGTCTGCAGTGTCCATGTAGGTGCACTTAAAGCTCCTTACAGTGTAGACAGGAGCCAAGAGATGAAGGGAAGTGGGTAGGTAGCAAACCCGAGGCCTGAGAGTTCTGAACTTGAACCTGGCCTTCCAGCTCCAGGTTCCTCTGAGGAATTTAAAGGCTCAACACCAACTAGACTAGGGCATTAGGGGACACCTGCAGGCAGAGAATTCTTGGCTTGGACTGGCTGGAGTAAAGCAAAATGCCTGGCATCCCCACTCACAGGATTCTCATGGCTACTAGATGTGGGGAAGAGGAAGGACACATAGTCAAGCTTTCTGTGTGGGAAGTAAAGCCCCCGCCCTAATGAGTAAGATAAAAGGAATGTTTATCTTGTGGATTCCCAAGCAAGTGACTTTATTTTTAAGTTTTTCATTATGAAGTTGTATTTGCCACAAAAAAATAGGAAAATACTTTGAGTCGTATTTGATTTGTAACTTTTAAATATTGGACATGTTTGTGGGCCTCCTTTTGTATCCTCACCCCAGGTTCTGCACATGCTGAGACAAGGCTGGCCAAAGCCCCCTGCTGGAGCCTTTCAGTGGGGGCTGGACTCATGTGGGGAACTGATGGGTGGGAAATAGGACAGCCCAACGGGAACCAGAATCACAGAGGAGGAGCAGCCACTGTAAGTAGAGAAAGACCCTGTCTTCTCACCACCTCCTCTCTCTAATCATCCTCCAGATCTCCCCATGGGTCATCCTGTCATCCTGCCCAGGAGCCAGGAGGCAATGGAGTGTGACAGGTTTGGTTCCCTAGGATCTGGAACAGAGCAGAGCAGTGCAAAGGGCAGGAAATGGAAGTGACAGCAGACAGACAAAAGATATCCCACAAAACAAGTAAACTAATGCAGTCTGTTGCAGACTCCTTGACCTGGTCCAGATACTCTGCGAGAGCAAACATGTAAACTATGTACACACTCTTTTCAAGTGCACATGGAACATTCTCCAGGATAAATCATATGCTAGGCCACGAAACAGGTCTCAATAAATTTGAGAGGATGGAAATTATATCAACCATTTTTTTTTACCACAATGGTATGAAACCTGAAATCAATTACAGAAAAAAAGAGGGAAAGAACAAACATTTGCAGACTAAATATGCTACTAAAAGACAATGGATTAATGAAGAAATCAAAGAGGAAATCACTTACATGTGGTATCTAAAAAATAAAACAAATGTATAGAGCAAAACAGAAACAGACTCATAGAAATAGAAAACAAACTAGTGGTTACCAGTGGGGGAGAGAGTGAGGAGGGGCAAGATAGGGGTATGGATTAGGAGATACAAACTAGCAAGTACTATGCATAAAATAGATAAGCAAGAAGGATATATTGTATAGCACAGGAAATTATAGCCATTATCTTGTAATAATTTAATGGAGTATACCCTGTAAAAATACTGAACCACTACACTGTAGACCTGAAACTAATTTAATATTGTAAATCAACTATGCTTCAACAACCAAAAAGAACTGTGCATCCAAAAAAATAATATATATATATACATACTATGCCTTTCTTGGTTTTATATATCAATTGCTTTCTAAATAAGGGAAGGAGAATTGGGGTGACCTGGGGGACAATTTGCAAACCTTCACTGTATTTCTTAATAAGAATTTTCCATTCCACTCCCACTATCTCTAGAAAATGTTGGCCCTGAGGTTAGGGGTTGCTACAGGCTTACCTCACTGAAGAATGCATATAAATTGGGCAGCTTCTGTAAACTGGGCTTCAGGGTAAAAAGTATGGAAAATATTGTGATGAGTAACTCCATTGTGAATACTAAAAATAAATGCAGTTATTTAATGCTAATGGTAGTAAGGAAGTTGGAATTCATAATAATAATTAAGAAAATTTTAAATAAGAAGTAACAAGGTATTTTGGGAAAACTATGGATTTCTACATTTGAATCCTAGTTTTGCTGCTTATCAATGGATATTGTATACCTTTCAGTGAAATACTGATGCTCCTTGAGCCATTGTTCTCTCCTCCTTCAAACAGGGATAATATCCACCTATTTAGTGACAAGTTATAATCCAAGCGTGTAAATACTCTAGCACATGCCTGTTATGTAGCAGACACTCAAGTGATGCTTATTAATAGCTCTGATGATACTAATCACAGTAACAATAAAGAGAGTGTTGATGGAATTCTGAGGCTTATCACAAGGAAGACACACGCCCACAGGCTAAAATAGCCCTCATTTCTATTTTCCAGAAAAGCAAATGAAGACATTCTCACAAAAATTGATGTGAGAAACATTAAGAAGAGGATGACAAAGCTTCCTTCAGAAATTCATTTCCAGTGTTTCACATTTTATTCCTCATTGCTAATCTTAATGCTTGAGCTAAACTTTTTCTGTCTATGCAATCAGCTACAACTAAAGTGAAAGCGGAACAGAAAGGGTATCATTCTGGTAAAGATGATAAACTTTGGCTTAGACTTATCCTAGGGAAAAAACACTAGATGTTTAGAAAATGTATTTTGAGTAAAGGTCAGCCTTGTTATGAGCTTGTTTTAGATAGTCTCATGTTAACTTTAACGTATCTTTAAAAAAATTATTATATTATTTCCCTAAGGAGTTTCACAGAATTTTGCCTGGGGCACTATTATATACGGTAAACTCATAAAGGCTAGAAAATTCCTTAACTAGAGTTTGTTTAGACTTTTGCTATGAGATGTATTTACTTATTTGTTTGAAATAAAGACTCTGCTTTTTATTATAGCATTTAATGCTTGTCAAGAGTAAAAAGGACATAGAGTTGCATGAGTGAGTTTGAACATCACACATTTTGAATTTAAGGGGCGTTAGTCGTATACTGACAAATAGAATTAAAGACTTAGAATGTGGCTCAGGTCATTAAATAGTTATCGTCCATCATGGCAGACAAGGAAAACGTGAATTGAAGCCACCAGTGACCTACCTGTGTCTCTCATCTCTCCTTTTTCCTCTGCCACCTCCCGCCCTCAAGGGTTAATGTTTTGACAACTCCACCATCAACCTTGCCACTAATTATTTTAGAACTAACGCTGCAGCAACTTCTGCTGGGTACGATTGCTGCTTTCCCATTTCTGTCCCTCCCTTCTGTAATTAACCTTGCTATTCTTAGCTACAAAGCACAGATCTCATGCCAGTCTCCTCCACGATTCTATTTTCTATTTCAATGGCCGGTTCCTGTCTGATTTTCTCCTGCGAAAGGGTCTGTAATCACTCAGTTATATTAATGATCCGGCCCCATCACACCCTTTTCACTCTGATAATCTTCTGCACAATTCATCCTGGGAGTTTAGCAACTGAAACCGAATCGTTTACTTGCCGCCGGATCGGCCACAATTCTGGTCCTGAGGTGTGTGAGCCTCAGGAATCGGTGACAATTAAAGCGCCCACTAAGAAAATTCAGTGTTTACGTGGGGTTTTAACAGGCTTCCTTCCAGTTAACCAAGAAGATGAGGTGATTCTCCAATGGCTGTACCTCATACAGTCATGGATCACTCAGCCGCTGACTGTCTGTAAACGGGGTGCACAGGATGTGGGGCAATTAGTTACAGACAGAAGCACACCTGAAGGCCAGACACTGCTCCCGGCTCGGGCTGCCTGGCCCTATTTGCAGCGGAGCCAAACCTGCACGGCCAGGGCGGGGGTTATGGGACGGAAAGGCACACGTGCATCTACCGCAGATCAGGTGCCTGGGCCTGGGGGGTCAAGTCCATGCACACCTGGCGGAAGCTCTTTTTGGTGCCACGTACACGCAAGTGTCTGTGAGTCACAAAAGTCCGTATAACCGGGTGGCTGGGGGATGCAACTGCAAAGAAAAGGCTGAGGCAGAGCTACAAAGCCTGAAATAAATCTGTTCTTACTGAATTAGGAAGGGGGACCGGCAGTGAAAAATAACTCCTCCTCTTTTTTTGTTTTGTTTTGTTTTCTTTTGGTCAGAGATCTATAAAAGTGCTAAGAAGGGATTCGGGTGGTTGTGACAACCTGGGACTTGACTGAGGTCCACACGTGTCCCAGGCATGGCAGCTGGGTTGGGACCTCTGGTGTGTGGAGGTACATTCAGGTGATTTTCTCAGGCTCTGATAGGTGAGGGAGCTGAGGCTCTTCCACTCAGCATCATCTCTTTATTCCCTGTGAGGCCGCCTACCTCCTTGGCGATTGGTTTAAAATTCACACAATTCGTGCTGCACTCTTGGGCAGAAAACCGGGCTCTGTCTCAGGAGGTCCCCTCTGAGATGTCCTCGTGTTACTCAGGGAGCCATGGGACAGACACCCTTCTCAACACTTATTTTAGTGTTTCATCAGCTACCTGCCTTTTTCTTTGGTGGTTGTTGTTTGGGAGGGAGGTACAAATAGGCCAAAAAGAAATGAACGCATGATAGAGACGGTTTGCTTTGGGGGTAGGGGTGCAAATAGGGGTGGAAGGCCATAGAGGTAGAGGAGGACAAACAGGAACTGGGCTCCTTTGAAGGAGAGATGGCTCTGCTCGCACAAATCATGGCGCCTTGACAAGCTAAGAAATCTAACTTGATGGAAAACATTTCTTTCTATCATCCCACGTATAGAGGTGTCATCATTGTCAACAGAAATTGTGCAGCAGGTCTTTAACTTAAAACAAATAAATTTTAAAAATGGTTATGAAGAACCTAGGGGCAGGACAGGAATAAAGACACAGACGTAGAGAATAGACTTGGGGACACGGGGAGGGGGAAGGGTAAGCTGGGACGAAGTGAGAGAGAGGCATGGACATATACACACTACCAAATGTAAAATAGCTAGTGGGAAGCAGCCACATAGAACAGGGAGATCAGCTCGGTACTTTGTGACCACCTAGAGGGGTGGGATAGGGAGGGTGAGAAGGAGGGAGACGCAAGAGGGAAGAGATATGGGGATATATGTATAGGTATAACTGATTCACTTTGTTATAAAGCAGAAACTAGCACACCATTGTAAAGCAATTATACTCCAATAAAGATGCTAAAAAAACAAATAGATAAACAACCACAGTGGGGGTGGGGGTGGGGGTGGGGGTGGAAAGCGAAACTACAAACTTGCTCAGAAAGTACACCAGCGTTTAAGCCAAGGACTCCCTCGGGGAGTAGAGATCTACAAGAATTGCCATTAGACTGTTGAACCTTAAGCCAATCCATCAAGATGAAACAATGGAAGAAGTTCGGAGTGAAACTTCATTTCAGATGCTAGAGAACGGTAAGCAATGAACTTGAAGGAGAGCAACCGGTTTCAATCACAATGTAAAAGGTACTGTCAGGGGCTTCCCTGGTGGCGTAGTGGTTGAGAGTCCGCCTGCCGATGCAGGGGACACGGGTTCGTGCCCCAGTCCAGGAAGATCCCACATGCCGCGGAGCGGCTGGGCCCGTGAGCCATGGCTGCTGAGCCTGTGCGTCCGGAGCCTGTGCTCTGCAACGGGAGAGGCCATAACGGTGAGAGGCCCACGTACCGCAAAAGAAAAAAACAAAAAACAAAACAAAACAAAACAAAAAAAAAGGTACTGTCAGGAATCACGTTTTGCTGCTACTGCAAGTTTCAGCTGCCCCAATAACAGAAAACGCTGAGAATTCAAATCTCCATCTTTTTTTTTTTTTTAAAGGCAGGTTTCTTGAAAATTGCCATGTGTTTTAAAGTAACTTTCCCTGGACCTTAGAAAACAAAATGATTGCACTGAGACTTCTGGAGTTATATCAATACTTTGGGGTTTCTCAATTACAGAAAAGGTTCAAATAGAAATTCAGGCAATCATACGAATCACTTTCATCCACAAGACCAATTTGGTTTATTAGAGGAGAAACTGAGGCAAGTTCATATTCAGAGAGGAGTGTACAATGGAAGAGAGGGTGGGATTGCAGTCCAGGGCAGCTTGGACTCTGTCATATCTTATCTGTGTGACCTTGGCCTTCATGAGCCCCAGTCTCCTCCACAGTGAAAAAATGGGGACAATTACACGGCCACTGGGTTGTTGTGAAGTTTCTATATATCAACGTTTGTGAAGGTACCTGGCTTGATACCCGCCACATAATCGGCTCGTTTTTCTTTCCTACTGCAATAGTTTCTTCCATGAGAAATGGTGGTGAACGCTGACGCAAGTTATTTCATCTTTTAAACAGAATCCACATGTTAAAAGTTTTCCCATCATCCCCTCCTCCCCGAGGAAAGCTTAATCCATTTGGGGAGTAGAGGCGTTTGAGGTCCCTTCTCACTTAGCATCCTGTCCACTCTGCAGAGAGTGTCAAAGAGCAGACACAGTGTCCTCAGTGACGGACACCGCACGACCTTGAAGGAAGAGGTGAAGCACGCACACACACACAGCATACACACCCTACACACACACATGCTCAAAAACTACAGCCTTCAAACTGTTTTCAGTTTCCTTTGAGAGCACCTTATGTTCATATATTATGAACAAAACATTATATGATGTGAGTATGGGATCCAGAGCCACAAACTTGGAAAGGGCTGCTCACATGCGATGGCTGAATAAACCCCATAGAACTTCCGCATTATGTGGGCTTGATAAACGTTAGGTTAAAGAAAATCAGCAGCATGTCTGTCAGTCATGCTGACTTTACTCTCATCAGAGAGGCTGACGTATTTGGTCACCAGCACACTATGTATTTAACAGCACAGGCATTACATAGTAATTTAATACCTGAGAAGAATGTGAAGATTTTACGGAATTTGATTCTACCTCCTTTTTTTTTTTTGAGTTAGAATTCTGATTCCCTTTCCTTATAATGAGTTGCTCCCAAACTAAGAGTTAGATGGATTCCATGGTGGATTTAAAGATGGGGGCTTTTTAAACACAGCATTTATGCACATTTCAGTTTTGAAAAGACTCCAACACTATTTCTCCTGGTTTAATATTTGTGTTGGCAATGGCCTCCTCCACTTGGATCAAGGGGCACTTTCCGGCAGGCCCTTCTCTGGATCACTCTACCTACCTGACAGCCCAGCCCCCTGCACCTGGGGTTTCTGGCACACACAGCCTTGGTGATAACAGTTAAAAAGGGAAAGTCAACAGCATCTCCTTTGCAACTTGGGGCTCCCACACTGCTGTCAGAAATGAGCCCTTGAAAGGAGGACGGAAGAGGCCCAGCATTAATGGGGGATGAATCAGGACTGATAATTAGGTGAGGAGACTATGAAAGCAAAGGATTAAGAGAAAGGAAGATAGGGGCAAATCAGATGAGGGACAGTGAGATCAAGCAAATGTTAAAGAGAGATGGGAAAATATACGGTTTAGAAATGAAGGATATATTTCTGAAAGGTGTCTTGAGCCAGAAGAAAAAAATGGCATGATTAAGAATGAAGATTGTCAGGAAAATTTAGCCAATGCCAGCCTTTCCCTAGGAAGTCATTTTTTTTGTTCATCCTTTTTTTTTTTTTTTTTTTTTTCAGAAACCTGCTTTGTAGATGCACAAGTGGGACAAGGGTGGGCCAGGGTAACAGGAAGGCCCACGTTTCAGAAGCGAGAAACCAAGTCTGAGGAGAAGCCAAGCAGGGAAGCAGTCCATGATTCCTTTGCCTTCTTTCATTAGGGAGGTATTTAACTAAAGGAAAGCTCTTGATTTGTCTGCTGGTGGTAGAACTAGGCTGGCATCTGCCTAGAGAGAAGAGGTAAGCAGAGAGGCCCGACTCCAGGGGGTCCATGTAGGGAAGAGGCTGGATGGGGAAGGTGTGGACAGGTGATGCAGAACCTCAAAGTACAGAGAGAGGCTTGAATATGCTGCTGCAAGCAGTTCTGGGGTAGGAGACTGTCACATGAAAGCACCACTTTAACAACCTAAGTGTCCATCGACACAGGAATGGATAAAGAAGATGTGGTACTTATATACAATGGAATATTACTCAGCCATAAAAAAGAATGAAATAATGCCATTTACAGCAACATGGATGGACCTAAAGATGATCATACTAAGTGAAGTAAGTCAGAAAGAGAAAGATAAATACCTTTTGATATCACTTATATGTGAAATCTAGAAAAATGATACAAATGAACTTATTCACAAAACAGAAATAGACTCATAGACATAAAAAACAAACTTATGGTTACCAAAGGAGAAAGCAGGGGGAAGGATAAATTAGGAGTTTTGGATTAGCACATACACACTACTATATATAAAATATTAATAGATAACCAACAAGGACCTACTGTATAGCACAGAGAACTATAGTCAATAGTTTTTAATAATCTATAAGGGAAAAGAATATGAAAAAGAATATGTATATTATATATAGTATATTATATATAATATATATAAAATATATTAAATATAAAAACTCAATATATATATTATGTATAAAACTTTTATAAATATGTATAGGTATAACTGAATCACTTTTCTGTACACCTGAAACTAACACAACACTGTAAATCAACTCTCCTTCAATTAAAAAGAGATTAGGATGTGAATGGGGTGGAGGATGGTTTGGAAACAGGGGTTACTGTGAGGCTACTGGAGGAAGGTGGGTTTGTGGAGACAGAGGTAAAGGAGCCAGACTACTGATAAATTTATCAGAGGAAGTTCATAATCTCTTCCCTAACCATTCACTCTCTAGAAGCAAAGTCATTTCTATTTCCTCTGGCAGGAAACAGAAGTATTTAGACTTCTTAATATTGGGAAAAGGTACCACTATCTCAATCCCCATAGATTATTGAAACATTTACGCCTCTTGGAAAAACCCATAAATTCTTCTAAAGGAAGAACCCATAAATTCTATAGCTTTCTGTGAGTACCTTATTACTCCCCAAAGGTGTTACATTTTTTATTGTCAACTTTAATCATTTCTTTATTTTCAATGAGCAACTGTATTCTTAATGCTTTTTCTCTGCAATTTCTTGACAATTTCATTTGGTAAATCTAACTTTTTATTTCCTTAGTGTTTTCCTTACAATTCTCAATTCTCCTTGATTGTTTTCTGCACCAACAAAGCCATAATAGCTGATAGCAATCATTTTTTTTCTTCTCTCAATGTTTTTAATGAAGAAGGGTAAATCAATGCACACAAAAAATTGGTACATACCCATGACTAGACATTTCAGGAAGCCTCTTTAGTCAATTGTCAGGTTAAGTGGTAATGTTCGAGTAAATCTAAGTAAAACCAAGTTATTTTTGAAAGCAAGACACACAATGCCAAGAGAAAGAAAGTCCCACTCCAATTTGCATTTCTGTTCTTTGTAGAAAGATTCAGAGAAAGGACCAGTTGTTGAAAAGCAATAAACAGGGTTCCTGGCCCAATTTCATGTGATGCCTGGCCAGGCTTAGTCTTCATTCTGACAGTTTGCAGCCCTCTCCAGTTGCCAGTGTAGGAACCACGACACTGCTAGTCAAGCAGATCAAGTCAGCTGATATGATTCTATTCTCTGACCTTTACCAAGAACACAGCAGGGATCAATTATTTTCATTGCCCAATAACGTCCAGAGGAAAGCTGGGCTACACATGTAGTGGGAAAACATGATGACTCTGCACAAAGTAAATGCATAAAGGCTGCAGCCGGAGAGAAGAGATGGAAAGTGGGAGGAAGATGGGGGGTAGCCGAGGAAACCTCAGGACCCTCGTCAGGCCAGCACTGCCAGGCAAGATGAGGGGTGATAGACCTTCAGGTCTACTCTGCTGGACAAGCCTCCAAATAGAAATCTTAAGAACAATAGGACTTAAGAGCTTCTTTGTCATCTACAAATAACAGTAGCAAAAGTAGTTTGGGGCAAAGGAAGCATCATCACTCCAGAGCCTCTTTTGTGGAAAAAGCCAGGAGCCCATGAGTCACTGTCGTTATTTTTCTTTTCAGGGAAGGGCTTACAGACTCTAGGAAGTGTCTCATGCTCTGGATTTCAGTAGGGGAATATGTGTGAAGCTCAGCTGTCAGTTGACACCACCCTGTCTGAACACACTTGCGTGGTCTAGTAATGTCACAGTTGAAAATGTGAATGCCTTACCCACTTGTGCTGAGACTTCTTTGGGATATCTGTGAATCTCTTTGAATGTATAGTTAGCAAAGGAGAGTACACATCAGTTTACTGAAAAGAGTATTCATAGACTCAAAAAGTAAATATATGGTCTATAGTTCCTATTTGTAGTCATAGCTGCTAGCTACTGCCTTTTCCCCATATCCCGACCAATGTGCTAAACTGTCTTCACAGGAGAAGAAAACTGATGGGTGAAGAGCTCAGTAACTTGCCCAAGTTCACACAGCCACAGTCTGAATATAGGTTCCACTACAAGAAACCAAAACAATGTTTAGCTTCTTTGGCAGGTCTTCCCTCGTGGGCTGGAGAAGCCCAGCCTCCCACTGCACTGAATGGGAGGACCCTGCACAAACATGGTGGCTGTTACACAATCAGCTGGGTGGCAGGATGCTTATTCTCCAAACGCTGAAGAGAAGGGTGAAGCCTGCATTGTCTGCAGCCCCTGGGCTTGCCAGCTCTGTGCAGTATCATTGGTAGATCAGTCTTACTTGATTTTCATTACAATCTAATCTCTTGCTCAAAGCATTTTCTAATTGTGTCACTACCTTGTTACCACAACAAAAGCAAAAAGATATATCTTTTAATATATCTCCCAGTCCCCCTGGCAATCTCAAAGAGAATAAAGTTTTGGTCATTTTCCCAGGTGCATCCCCCTTTATCCCACTTCCAAAACCCTGTGTTTGCAGCAACCCCTGGACTGCTAACCATTGTTCTATTCTTGTCTTGATTTTCTCCTTTGCACCTTTTCCTCATTAGTCCACCTCTAGCTATTTATTTTCTGTCCATCCTTTCTTTGCTGGCCTGTAGAATTTTACCTGAACCTCCCAGCTTCCATGTATCTTAAAATGCTTTGAATGGTAAGATGACTTTGCTTCTATATTTTAAGCTACTTAAAGACAGGAATTGTGCTATGTTCATTTCTATTCCTCTTACATGATCCTAACCTAGTGATCAAGAAGTATTAATATAATTACTTGCTAAGCTCCCACCCCATAAATTCAGATTTAGTTTATGCAGTTTATGGTCACCTGATAAATATTGGGCAGTTTAAACCCCAATAATCCCATTATTAATCCTTTTACATATTTTCCACCCTCCCACCTGTCCTTTATGAGAAAAACCCAAATGCAAACTCTTTATCATAACTCTGACTTAAGCCCTTTAAGTACTTTATGAAATTGAGATTTAAAAAAAATAAATTCTTAAGAGTCATATTACTTATATGGAGTGACCTAAGTGCATTTCAATTCACTTTTGCAGAGCACAGGCTCCGGACGCGCAGGCTCAGTGGCCATGGCTCACGGGCCCAGCCGCTCCGCGGCATGTGGGATCTTCCCGGACCGGGGCACGAACCCGTGTCCCCTGCATCGGCAGGCGGACTCTCAACCACTGCGCCACCAGGGAAGCCCTTCAATTCACTTTTTATGAAAGTAATTCAGACTCTTCACTGCCTTCTTTACATTTATGGTTTTTTAAAATTTAGTTTTGTGAATGTGTGACTATATGTTTGTTGGGACTTTTTAACTGCTCTTTTAGATTCTCATTTAGTGCCCTTTTTCTTGAGAAAACTCGATGGGAAGTGGAAGCAAGACTCCTTGGAGGATTGGGAGAGACAGACTGCCATCTTAAGCCTCTAAGCTCTGGGTACCCAGGGAGGGCCTTGATGGATGCTCACTGTGAACCACCCTTTACTCCTTGTGAGCCTCGTAAGCTGGAGGGATCCCCCCTACTGAGCTTTACTCATCCCCTTTCCCAAGAACATGCCTGGATCAGGACACCAATAAATTCTTAAGGAAGCTAGCTTAGCCTCGCCACCGGGGAATTTACTTTTTGCTCCAGGAATATGATTTGTCATGCAGAATGTAATAGATTTCATTCACTGTCATAGCTCTCCATCGTGTAGCTTCACTTGGCACCCAACACAGGGCAAGGCTTTTGTCTTTGCCTAAAAGAGTGGATTCCCCCAAAAGGGACCCCTAGTCCACTGTTGGTGAGAATGTAAATTGGTGCAGCCACTGTGGAAACAGTACGGAGGTTCCTTAAAAAACTAAAAATAGAGCTACCATATGACCCAGAAATCCCAATCCTGGGCATATATCTGGAGGAAACTCTAATTTGAAAAGATACATGCACCCCAATATTCATTGCAGTACTACTTACAGTAGCCAAGACATGGAAATAACCTACATGTTCACTGACAGGTGAATGGAAAAGAAGATGTGGTACATATATATATGGTGGAATACTACTCAGCCATAAAAAATGAAATAATGCCATTTGCAGCAACATTGGTGAACCTAGAGATTATCACACTAAGTGAAGTAAGTCAGATAAAGACAAATGCCATATGATATCACTTATATGTGGAGTCTAAAAAAAAATGATACAAATGAACTTATTTGTGAAACAGAAATAGACTCATAGACATAGAACACAAACTTGTGGTTACAAGAGGGAAGGGGGGCAGGATAAATCAGGCATTTAGGATTAACAGATACATACTACTGTATATAAAATAGATAACCAGCAAGGACCTACTGTAAAGCACAGGGAACAATACAGAGTATCTTGTAATAACCTACAACAGAAAATAATCTGATGAACAGAACATTGTAAATTATTTATACTTCAATAAAAAAAGAGTTGATTCTCCCAAAATGAGCCCTTCTCAATGGCCTCCCTCATCTGGCTCAGCCTGGATCCTGGTCTCTCTTTCAGAGCATTCTGCCTTCCCTGGGGGTGTTCACATGCTGGGGAGCCTAGAGCTGGGCGGCACAGGTGCGCTGAGAGTGCTCTACAGGGGCTTGAACCATCCCTCCCTCACCTGAGCCGCGCCTCCGGGGTCTGTAGAGGGGTGACAGCTCCACACTGGGTGCAGCTTTTCTGCGTGAGGCGCCCACGGGAGCAACACACTAGCTGTGGATACCACACTGTCGACGGCACTCTCACACCACAGTTTCCTCCTCCAGTCCCCGCCTTGTTCTATTACATGTTTCCTGGAAAGTGAGTCAAAGCGCTCATTTCTGGGAATCTGTATATGTGTCTGAAAATGGGTTCCCATCCCCTAATACATATGTGCCAGAGCCTGGTGCTACATGCTGTTGGGCCCGCCCTATGGGCGGAGCTCACTGGTTCCTGTCTACCTCGGAGAGTGCTGGACCAGTGAGCGGAAAAGCAGCTGAAGAAGACCTGCCTGGGCACACAGGCTCCAGTGGCCAGGGATGCTCTAAATTACCAACAAGGCTGCTGCCTGGTCTGTGGCTCAGTTAAACGCTGCCAGGCTAACTGAACTGCTTAGTTCTCCAGGTAGCATTGTCCTTTCCACTGAGCTTCATATTAATTAATTGGCCTGCTCCTGTATTTCAGGAGGCGATTCAGAAAGGCTGGTTACTAGGACATTTTAGTTTGAAAGAAAGGAGATCCCACTGAGATTCTGTTTCTCTTTACAAAGAACTTGTTGGTTTTTTGTTTTTTTTTTCTGTCTCTTTTCCAATATGTTTCTTATACATTTTGGTTTTTTCTTTTCTTTTCTTTCTTTCTTTTTTTTTTTTCTTTTTTGGTAGTCACAGAAACATACAATTTTCTTTTGCCATTAAAGCCTGCTGGGGCATTTGCCCTTTGGAGCCCACAGATAGCTTTGTCTTTGAGAATCATGTTAGATACGCATGGTGTGCTGGTCATCATGCTAGGTTCTTGGGATGAGAGAGATTGATTAAAATCTGTTACTTTCCAAGAAAGTAACACAGACACTTGGCTGGCACTTACTGTGTGCCAGGCACTCTGCTAAGTGCTTTTCACATATTAACTCATTTTACCTTCACAGTATTAACATGAGGTAGATATTATTCCCATTAGACATAGATAGGTAGATAGATAGATAGATAGATAAGGTAATTGGACACAGAGAGGTGAAAACACATGCCCAAGGTCACATAGCCAGAGGTGACAGAGCCAGGATCCAAAACCAGGTAGTCGGAGGCCAGAGTCCTCGATTTTAATCATAATACAATACTGCTTCTCAGGAAGACACAGAGAAACAAATATCTGTATGACACTGACATTGGTTCCACGTGGGGTGGTGCCCCAAACAGGAGCTGACAGGTCGGTTCTACCTGGTGAGGTCTGGAAAAGCTTTAAGATTTGTGAGCCACAAATGTGAAGTGTTTTGTAGCTTTGCCCATTGAGCTATACAGGCGATCTGGCCTCAGCCTTCTGTTATAAGGAAGAATATTGTTCTGCATACAGCAGAATAGAGAGCCAAAGTGAAAACCAGGAACGTTTATTTTTAAAAGTCCCATGTCTTGCCATCCCTCCTTCTCTGGCTGTCAGATCTCCTCTGAGGAAAGCATCTCCTGCCCGTCCCTGGGGAGCCTGGCCAGGAACCAGGGACACAGACACCCCACAACTGTGGGAGGCTGCTGACTAAAGCAGCAAGAGGCTTTTCTCTAATGTATTTTTTGCCTTCTTGGAGGTTTTGTTGGAGAGGCAAGATACAAAGAAGGGGTACCAGCTGCCAAGTGTAAGAAGATGAAACTCAAAGATAGTTTCAGTTTAATGCAAGTGAACAGATCCTTCCCAAGCTCCCATGTTGCCCTTTAATTTCTAGGCAAAAGAAAAACTTAGCATCTTTCCTTAAGAGGGCTGGATTCTCTAGACATCGCAATTTTACTATGTGGCCAAAAGCGGTCCACATTTTAACTGAATTGGTTAAGCTAGCAAGTATTAACCTTGACATTGGTCATGTCAGGATGAAGCCTATTTATCAAAAATTTCAAAATCAGTTCCTCTGGGACATACAAAAATATATAACTGATATCTGATAGACCAGAATCAGAGTCAAATTTTAAATGTAGGAAAGGAGGCATCATTTAAGAAACAGCTAGATAAATATACACGTATATTTAAAGTGCTATCTGAGGTATCGAGGAATCAAGGAAGGGAAGTGAGAGGTGAATTCTTGGAAGAGAATTCTTGTTATAGGACTGTGAAAATCAGGACATTGAAAAAAAAAAGCTTTCATTTTCTTTCCCAAGAATTCCATGAAGTTCCTTATTTCTGGATCATATCTAAATGTGCTATTAATTACAGTTTAAGTATAGTGAGTACTTTTCTCTATGCCAGGGACTGCTAAGTATTTTATATATCTCTTTACTATCTTTAATCATCAAATAACTGTCTAAGACAGACAGTATTATTACTCCCATTTTACAGATGAGGAAATTGAGGCCAAATCAGAGCAGGAAAGCAAAGACATAGGAATTTGAACCAGGAACTCACACTGTTTACCAGGATGTTGATTTACTTCTTGTAGTTGACTATGAACAAATGTTTACTAATTTTTTGAAAACCCAGTTGTCATGTCTGTAGTCCGAAAGAGTTATAGATGCAGGAGGGTTAATACAGAATGTGTTCAATTTATGCTTTTGATTAGCTGTCAGTGTTATTCTGCAAAAAAACAGATTGGGTGAAGTGAAGAGCAGTACAAGGCATCAAACAATAGGTAGAAAATAATTCATGAGATAATAGGGGAATTCTAATACACCAACCGTTATACCAAAGTAATTCATCACTAATATACTACCACTATGCACCATGAAGTTTTTATCAAAGTTCACTAAATTCAAATCTACGATGATTAACCCTTTTCTAATGCCTTGAAATGAGGAAGAAGTTATAGCAAAGGGTTTCTTGCTTTCTCATAAAAGCAACAGATCACAATGTCTGAATAATTTTCATGTATGAATATATAAAAATTGTCTTTCCAGGATGCCACGTGATAGGAAAATGCTAAACACCAACCATTTTTTTTCACAGTGTGTGTATGGTACATTGACATTGGAATTCTGTGAAAATGGTTATAAGTCTCAAAACCCTATTCTTTTTTGTTGTTGTTTTTTAATTTTATTTATTTTTGGCTGCGTTGGGTCTTCGTTACTGCACGCGGGCTTTCTCTAGTTGTGGCGAGCAGGGGCTACTCTTCGTTGCGGTGCAAGGGCTTCTCATGGCAGTAGCTTCTCTTGTTGCGGAGCACGGGCTCTAGGTGTGCAGGCTTCAGTAGTTGCGGTGCCTGGGCTCGGTAGTTGTGGCTCACAGGCTCTAGAGCGCAGGCTCAGTAGTTGTGGCACACTGGCTTAGTTGCTCCGTGGCATGTGGGATCTTCCCGGACCAGAGATTGAACCTGTGGTCCCCTGCCTTGGTGGGCAGATTCTTAACCACTGCGCCACCAGGGAAGTCCTCAAAACCCTATTCCTTTAAGAAACATCTTGTTTTCTGTCAAAAACAGGTTTATCAAGCATCAATAAGAAAAAAGACATGGTGTGTGCAGAGGAGGATATTAGTAAAAAGTAGCACAAATGTCTCCAAGGATAGAACTTTATTCTTGGTACATGATACAATAATTAAACAGCAGTAACAGTAACATTGGGTTGGTCAAAAAGTTCGTTCAGCTTTTTCTGTAACATCTTAATGGAAAAACCCGAACGAACTTTTTGGCCAGCCCAATAGTCACCATCCATCAAACTCCTGTTATATGCCAGATACTGTTCTAAGCACTTCACTTGTATTATCTCATTTAATACTTACAACAATACTATGAGGTGAGTGCTAAGACCATTTCCCTTTTACAGATTCTGAAACTAAAGCAAGAGTCACTAAATAACTTTCCCAAGGTCTCAGAGCTGGAGGTGCATCCAGGGAACCAGACCCCTGGCTTGTGTTCTCAACTGTCATTTCTTCTGTTTGCTAATGACAACGATGGGGCGATGATGGTGGTGATTGGAGGTGAGGGGAACACAGCCCTCTAGAAGTCATCAGTAGCAGACCACAAGTCTAAAATGTGGCTACTGTCCTAACTGAAAGCTCACATTGTGGCAGTTTCTGAGATGACAGCTGCAAACCCCTTTGAATTCCCTTGGAAATGCTTATTCTACAAATCCACAGCTCCCCCTTGAACTGTGCTAGCTCCATGATCACTCCACGAGATCTGGTATCCTGTCTCCACCAGTGCATCCAATGTGCTTATGCTGATACTTGACATGCAGGACAATGGGTCACTCTGCTCACAAGAGGAACGGTGGTGACCGGTAGAGAACAGTGTTCCAAAATCCAGTTTTGGGTGAATGGATGGAGAAGGGGTTTAAGACTGTAGTGATGATTTTGTGTTCTTAAAGCACCCTATAAATGAGAAGGTGCCACAAGGCTGGAAGGTCCTTAGGCTGACAGGCTATGAGGGGAAAGCAGCGAGGTGAGCTAATTCATACCATCTACATCTTGTCAATGAATCCACCCCCAGATGACCTGCTTGTTCCCCACTAGTGGCTGATGAGAAGACCTTGGAAAGTCTTCTCTGGGCCCTGGAAGGGTTAAACCCTTCTCATAATATCATGTACGTTAAAAAACCAAAACCTTGGCCATCATTAAAAAGTCTACAAAAAACAAATGCTGGAGAGGGTGTGGAGAAAAGGGAACCCTCCTACACTGCTAGTGGGAGTGTAAATTGGTGCAGTCACTATGGAGAACAGTATGCAAGTTCCTTAAAAAACTAAAAGTAGAACTACCATATGACCCAGAAATCCCACTACTGGGCATATACCCAGACAAAACCATAATTCGAAAACGTACATGCACCCCAGTGTTCACTGCAGCACTATTTACCATAGCCAAGACGTGGAAGCAACCTAAATGTCCATTGACAGAGGAATGGATAAAGAAGACTTCCAGTCTAAATATATATATATATGGAAGTTTACTCAGCCATCAAAAAGAAAGAAATAATGCCATTTGCAGCAATATGGTTGGACCTAGAGTTTATCATACTAAACGAAGTGAGACAGAGAAATATCATATGATATCACTTACATGTGGAATCTAAAAAGAAATGATACAAATGAACTTATTTACAAAACAGAAACAGACTCACAGACATAGAGAACAGACTTGTGGTTGCCAAGGGGAAGGGGCTAAGGGAGGGAAGGACTGAGAGTTTGGGATTAGCAGATGCAAACCAGTATATATGGGATGGATAAACAACAAGGTCCTACTGTACAGCACAGGGAACTATATTCAATATCCTGTGATAAACCATAATGGAAAAAATATGAAAAAGAATGTGTATATATAACTGAGTCACTTTGTTGTACAGAAGAAATTAACACAACATTGGAAATCAACTATACTTCAATAAAATTGAAAAAAATAACCCAAAACAGGCTTTCCTGGTGGCGCAGTGGTTGGGAGTCCGCCTGCCGATGCAGGGGACATGGGTTCGTGCCCCAGTCCAGGAGGATCCCACATGCCGCGGAGCGGCTCAGCCCATGAGCCATGGCCACTGAGCCTGCGTGTCCGGAGCCTGTGCTCCCCAGCGGGCCACAACAGTGAGAGGCCCGCGAACCGCAAAAAAAAATAATAATAATAAAAAAATAAAACAAGAACAAATAACCAAAAACTTTGACAAGAATTCATCCATTTTCCTCTTTTACAGGGACTCCTTTCCTCCCCACCTGCCCTGGGGTATTTTTATTTTAGATTAATTCAGATGTGGACTGACTTATGCTTGATAGGTTATTTGCTTCTTTTTAAAAACTCATTTGAATGCCACCTGACCACAGCTGTGATTTCATAAGATTGCTTATTTCAATTTCTTCTCCTCCATTTGGTCCTTTGCTAATATCTAGATATTTAGTGTCATTTTTGAATGTAATTAAAATGGTTGCAATTTTTCTCTTCCTTATGGTGTCCTCTCCCTCTTCCTAAGTATAAATGAAGATATTTTACAGAAATCTGGTAAATACCAGATGCTCTAGAAATCTAGGAGAATCCTCTTTTAATTCCTCATTATTTTTTTCCACAGTTCTGTCTGCATTTTTTACCTTATGGGAACAACCAGTGTTAATGCCAAATTTGAATGAAGGGATATTTTCTTATTTAATACAATTTAACACCATGCAAAGAACCACAATTAATGCTTGGTTACCATGGAAATGTTGCAATGCAAGTAAAAAGGAAGAATGGCTGGGACTTAACTTGCATTTGGTGGAATGATATTGAGAGAAACCTTATAGCATACATATTTGAATACAACGTTTTTCTTATTATTTTGTATTCTTCTTTCCTCCAGAAAGTATTGACCATTGAAACTCAGGAGAAATTATTCCATTAACCTCAAAATACTCAGAGGTCACTATAAATAATTATTTTCATACAATCGCATGTGCTGAGAAAATATCTGCATGTCTGCTGAATTTTGCACTTACACCTAGCCTTGGGCACTATTTGACTTACAATTATCATTTTTGATCTTAAGGGTCTTCTTTATTCAAAATATATCAACAATTAATACAGGGGTGGGTCATTTCATGAATTTTACAGGGAAAGCTTTCCTGACTGTGTTTCTCAGTGGTATCTGGATCATACAGAACATAATCTCAGGTCCTGCCCTCCCATTCCCCCTTCCCCCAAGAAAGTGAAGTTTAAAAACTGCCTTACATAGAGGCTACTGTTGGGATTTCTAGTCCAATGCGGAATTGTCATTACTCATACAGTAATATGTCTTCCTCCCTCTCTCCCTCCCTTTCTATTTTTCACTCAAGTTTTAGTCTCGTGAGCATTTTTTCCTAAAGAATTGCAGTTGAAGTAAAGATGAATGAGGAAACTATAGCGTTAATGACAACTCAAGCTCTGGAGCACTTCTGAGCTTCTGCACAAGGAATTCAATCTACTCCACGTCATGGTCAGTGGGGTTCTGGAAAGAGGCAGTAACGGTGAGATCTCAATGTTCTTGGCATCCCAGGCCTACATGACAGCACTGGGGTGCCTACTATAAGCATAGAATGGTCAGTCTCTGTAAATCCACGACAGCCCCCAAAGCGTTCGCTTTCTCTTGTCAAGAACAATTCTCCTCCAAACCTACAAGGACTGACTGGGTAGGAGCTACTTATGCAGCTCACCGAATGCAGAATCTAAGTGGGGAGGGAATGGGATGGGGAGAGAAGCAGTGCATTGGTACATTTCTAAGACTTGGTTTCACTCCTCGGCCCATTGGTGTTTTATTGCTGCTCGGTCCAGACCCTCCTCGGTAAGGGGATGTACGAAGGATTTTAAGCCCTTTCTGTTGCCTGATTGGCTTCTTTCAGAGCGCAGCCTCATCTGTCCAGTTGGATTTAACTTTCTATTTGGCTAGAATAAAAAAAGGAAATGCAACTACCATCATGAAAGACAACTTCCTCCTCAGCACACGTTTCCCACACTGCACACGCTGCTCTGTAATGAACTCCACGGTTCTTTGCTTCTTGGCATGAACACTGCAAGTCAGGTAAAAATGTTTAGCTGTGTGTGACCTGGGGATGGAAGGGTAAAACTCACAAAATTGATTTGGCTTAGAACCCAAAGAGTTTTCCCAGAGGCGAATGGTTTGTGTACCAGCATCGCAAACATTGATGTTTTTGTTTCTTTCTTCTCAGACATTTTGAAGTGCAACTTGGCATTGTGAACACTTCACAATGTATGGATATTCTTTTCATCTCCCGGACCTTGTTTTGCAAAATATGCCCATTTCAGCTCCTTGTAGGTTTCAGTAGAGATCTGTTGACTTGGGATGTCTCTATTCACATATTTACCCCAACTTCTGAAGAGATCCACCAGCAGCACGCCTCCACAGGACTCCCACACAGCTACCATCCAGAGCTGCCCTTTCTATTCTTTTTTAAAATTAATTAATTTATTTATTTATTGCAATTCTAAATTTTTAATGTCCCTCTATTTTCACAGTTTTCAGGCAAAGAAAGCATTTTAGGAAGTTTAAAAGACTGGCAAGCTGCCTGAGCCTTAAAACCAAGAGATTTTGAACCAGTTGGTCTCCCTGTAAGTTTAGAAACCCTATCAGTTAAAATTAGGTCTCACAGAAAATGGCAGAAACATCAAGGTAGTAATAAATTTTAAGAAATGGGTAGAAATTACTTCTCCCCCATGTAAATGTACGTAAATACAGAAAATCCAAGGTGGACAAGACATTTTCATGACCACTGGGTCCCAGCTTCTTTCCTTTTTTATTTTTTTAACATCTTTATTGGAGTATAATTGCTTTACAATGGTATGCTAGTTTCTGCTGTATAACAAAGTGAATCAGCTATATGTATACATATATCTCCATATCTCCTCCCTCTTGCATCTCCCTCCCACCCTCCCTATCCCACCCCTCTTGGTGGTCACAAAGCACTGACCTGATCTCCCTGTGCTATGTGGTTGCTTCCCACTAGCTATCTATTTTACATTTGGTAGTGTATATATGTCCATGTCACTCTCTCACTTCATCCCAGCTTCCCCTTCCCCCTCCCCGTGCCTGAGAAAACCATAATTCAAACAGAGTCATGTACCACAATGTTCATAGCAGCTCTATTTACAATAGCCAGGACATGGAACCAACCTACGTGTCCATCGACAGATGAATGGATGAAGATGTGGCACATATATGCAATGGAATATTACTCAGTCATACAAAGAAATGAAACAGTTATTTGTAGTGAGGTGGATGGACCTAGAGTCTATCATACAGAGTGAAGTAAGTCAGAAAGAGAAAAACAAATACCGTAGGCTAACACATATATATGGAATCTGAAAAAAACAAACAAACAAATGGCTCTGAAGAACCTAGGGGCAGGGCAGGAAAAAAGACACAGACGTAGAGAACACCCTTTGTATCCTAATTCAATGCATCATCTGTTTCGCCGGGTAGCTGCTGAGTGATGCAAGTTTGCCCCAGGAACACACTGCTCTCCGCTCAGCCCGTATGGACATAAAGGCCCCTGGAGCATAGCCTTCTGCAGCGGAAGCAGAGCCGCGTCACACCTGAAGTCTCTGTAACCCTTCCACGGCTACCCAAGGCTGACTTCTTGCTTTTCCTCAGCACTAGTGGTCTCTTAGAATCACGCACAAAAAACTTGAAAGCCGTCGCATTGTTCTGTGTTTAACATGCAAACATTCCCATAATAGGCCTCCAAAGAAAATGACCAAAACCAAGGGAAGAAAGCGCTTCTGATGCTGACCACTCCTGACGCCCTGCCCGATTCCGTTTTCAACACACCGACCCCAGCTGCTGGCCTGAGTCTTCAAAATCTTGGGTAACACAAACAGCCAACACTAAGGATTTCTGGGTGCATAATATAACCCACATAAAACTAAATTTTCTGTTTTTCTAGACTGCATGGATTTACCCTTTTTTTTTTACCATGCTAGATGTAATCAATCAAATTGCGATTCTAAGTGGCCTCCTTTTCTTTTTGAGAAAATGGAACGTGGTGAACGTGATTTACACACGTTCCCACAGGCAAACCTGAACTTGGATTAGCGGAACTTGACCAGACCTCAGAGGCACAGAAGTGGATTTGGATGGAAAATAATTATTTTTAAAATGGTAATAAAGCAAAGAGTTACCAGGGATATAACATAGAGGGGAAACCTCAGACTCATGGAATGACTGAAAAGTATTTATCGTGTGCCCAGATGATACCAGGTCGGGGAACGGGTGTGAGTCCTGGGTTGATGGCAAATCCTTCCCATCCCCTCCTCTGCCCCCAAGTCCCGCACCCTCTGTGGCTGCTCTGCCTGGGGCTCAGCTCTCACCTGTCTGTGGAATCGGCTGCCCTTTGCTTCCCCATCTCTGGTCTCTCCTGACTCCAGCCCCTCCCGTACACCGCGGCCGGCTTCGTTTCTCTCAAGTTCACTTCTCTCCCCACATCTGTACCATGGCACTCGGGGCCCATCCCAACCCAGCTTCCCCACTACTGTTCAGTACACACTCCAGGCCCCGACGGCGCTGTGATGCTGGGTACTGCTTACCCAACTCTGTCTTTCTTGTTGGGCAAATTCCCATTTATACATCAACTGCTTTGCCAGTTCCACGTCCCCTGTGGAGCTTTCCCTAACGTCTCCTCCCCACTCCCACTTGTGATGTGGGGATTGATTTCCTGTCTTCTCTTCTGAGCCAGAGAACAGCCACACTGTGTCCTAATTAATTATCTGCTGACCTGCCCATCTCCTCCAGGGCAGGAGTGAAAACCATTTTTCTCTGGACCCCTAGCACCTGAGAGAAAGGAGAGCTAAAACAACAAATCTCAGCACGTATTCCAAGTTCAGATGGGAATTTCTACAACTATTGGGACCACATTTTCCTATACCTATCTATTGGGCAGGACTTGTGTGTGTGTGTGTGTGTGTGTGTGTGTGTGTGTGTGAGTGGGTGTGTGTATGTATGTGGGCACACGCATTTGCTTTTCGTTCATATCATTTTTTTCTTTACTTTTTTGTTCTTAATTATTTTTCTTAATTTGTTTGGAAATATTTTTCATGAGTCACTTTTCACCTTTCAGATAAGAAGAGAGGTGTGGTATCTGCAACAATAGGAAATGGTGCCTTTGTGCATTGCAATTTTGCTAATAAGCAAGGAAAGATTCAGATCTTCTTAATAGGCTCTGCTAAGTCAAGAAAATGCAGTGAGATACAGAGCCATAGTAAAGAGCAGGGGTGGCAGTGGGGCAGGGGTGGGGTGGGGGAGACAGAGGGAGAGAGAGAGAGAGATGGAGGGAGGGAGAGATTGATTTACATCATTTCTGAACTGAAATGAATTCAATAATATGTTTCCCATGACATTTTGGCTTTGAATAGGAAACTAAAATTCAGAATAAAATGTCATAATGCTACATAATTAAGGGAAATTTGATGCTGTCTTGTTGATTTACATATTACCCAAAATAGTATTGATGAACAGAAAAGGAATCTGGATGAATGCGTTTTAAAAAATTTTATTTAACTTTTTGGTCTTTGGGTGTGCAATATCGGATTAACCTTAGTCTCTGGTCTATGAAACAGTCTCATCACTGTTCTCAGCGTGGCTTTCTTTTTTCATTCACTGATCCATTCATTCGTGGATGTATTAATAATGTAACATGTACTCATGGCCCAGCCACGCAACACAAAAGATAGACCCTTGAAAATAGTTGTTTTTTTTTTTTTTTTTTTTTTGCGGTACGCGAGCCTCTCACTGCTGTGGCCTCTCCCGTTGCGGAGCACAGGCTCCGGACGCGCAGGCTCAGCGGCCATGGCTCACGGGCCCAGCCGCTCCGCGGCATGTGGGATCCTCCCGGACCGGGGCACGAACCCGTGTCCCCTGCATCGGCAGGCGTACTCTCAACCACTGCGCCACCAGGGAAGCCCTGAAAATAGTTTTTATACAGCCATCTGGTCCTTTGCCAAGTGACCCCCTCGATTCTTAACCTATGGTGACCAACTCTAAACACCTGTTAACTGAGATTGCCCTTTCCTTATTATTCGGTTTTATTTCATATTTACACATTCTCACATTGAATCCTTCCTCTGGGGAAAGGAAGTCTTTAGTCTAGTTCTTACTAGTGTTTACTACAACAATACTGGAGAATTCTTCCATTAATGACACAATTTTTAGCTTTCCCGATTCAATGCAAATTATACATGTCTTTATGGTAACTGATCATTTGAAGGCAAATGTTGTCAACTGATCCAAAGCCAATGAAGAGAACACTGTCATACTACCAATTTACTGCATTGGCTGAAAAACACCTACCTCATGTACATTTTTCCATTTAAAATATTATTAGTCTCATCTACTATAATAAAACAGTATGAAACAAAAATGAAAATATTTAGAAAATCAACTTACATTTGTAGACATCACTGCAATAATCTATGTGCTGTATTGAACGAATGTGGGAAAGTGCCATTTTTAACCAAACAGTGGGGCAGATAGTTGAATTTGAGATCCCAATGATTTGCAATATGATTAAGGCTTACAGTTCAAACTGTTATTAAAATTTGACTGTCAATTAAATCGACAAACAGATTTGGAGTTTTCCTCAGGGTCTTCATGCTTTAAATTCCTCCTCAGTAAAATGTACATAATTAGCTCTACTTCCCTTAAAAGGACAATTTGATTACTCTTAAAGTTTCTTTCAAAATAGTAGACACCTTGTTTTTCTTCTCAATATTGAAGTCTTGTAGACTGGTATATCTTATTGTTAAAAATATATTTCATTTTAATCATGCCCATAAGCCTACTCTTGACACTAAGTGTCTGGAGTTCACGTGAGAGACACTGGCCAGGTCAGGCTGATGTTTATGAAGAAGAAAGGGCATATTCCACATCCCAAGACTTATCTCTGTGACAGTCTTCCTTCTTGTTCCTGTGTGACCAACAGTATGCTCGTTTATAATTAACTCATTTAACTGATGAATGTACTTGACATTATGTACCCAAAGCTCTAATCATGAAAAGCCTAGTGATCTAAAACTCGACTTTGACAAGAATTCACTGCTGGAAGTCTAACATCAAAATGTCAGCCACAGTGGAGGAACCATGCTCATTAAGAGTAAAAGACCCATTGCAAACTTCCCAAACTGCCATAATCACACATACAACTCTGGTGAGCCAAGGTGTACAAATGAGAAACATTGCACTTTATACGTTTGTGTTCTAGATTACTGTCCCTTGATTAAGAAAATTGCTCTCAAAGTTTAATTTTACAGTCTTTATCAGTGTGTTAATACTGCACATGCTTTTGCTCATATTTAGCGAAAGAAGAATTCTATAAAACAGTGAAATATAATGTAGTTTCTAAAACACTTCAGTTGTTTTTAAATTTCGAAAGGAAGTTATTATATATGCAATCCTATGTAATAAGCCTAAAGCACTAAGAATATGATATACTAACTAAATGAAACGTTGTAGTGATATAAATTTTACTTCTCGGACCATTTCTTAGTCCTTTCCTGTAAAATCATATGATACTACAAAATGATTATTCCTGTAGGCACAGCAATCATGATACTTCTCGATTTGATTGGAGGTATAAATGATTTAATGCTTGCATTGACTATTTTAGAAATCTCAAAGCTAATGCTAACGAAATAGAAAAATTATTTGATAGCTATGCATTTATGCAATTCAAATTCTAATAAAGGAGAACCACTTGAAATATAACATTTTGAATGAACAATTGTAAGCATAAACTCCTTTGTCAAAATGCACACATCAGCTTTTATCTCAAATTACAGGAACAACTATCACTTTAAGATGAATTCTTTACATTTAAAACATTTTTACATGATGGTTCCTTTTAATATTTTTTATCCTCTTCAAAGGAAATCTCAAGGAACACCTGTAGTCAATGAAGACAATTTTTAATACTTCATTTTTCTTTATATTCTAATAAACACCTCTGTATTCTGTTGTAGCATAGAACACTTTCTGGAGTTAGACAAGCCCTAAGTTCAACACTTGGTTCTGTCTGAACAGCTGTGTGACCTTGGGAAAGATAGTTAACATTTGTAGGTTTGAGCATACTCATTTTAAAGGGGGTTGATAAAAGAACCTATTTGAATGGATTGTTGGAGGAGAAAATGTGATGATTTATATAAAATGCTTAGCATAATATGTCACAGAAGGTAAATACTGAATACATGTTGGGTGTAATAACAATACTTATGGTGATGATGATTATAGGTAGCAGGTATAGTAGACCAACGGCACATGCGAAATATGTGAACCAAGAGAACCCCATGACCATCTGTTCATCTCATTTTAGAAAAGAAAACGTCAAGGCCCAGACAACTTCAGTGACGTCCCCTCTGTGTCAGCCCTCTCGTGCTCTGTAAAGCACTCTGCTAGCTAACCAGCCCGACTCCCTGCCAGCCCATTTTAGGAGTGGGTAACGCAAGGAAAGTAGCCTAAAGTTAAGGTGACTAGAGATGTTCTTCTAATGAACAGAGAGAAATCATGCATGACAGAAGAGCAAAGTTAAACACTGTATCGATTGCACAGAAAAATCAATAGGAAGTTTCTATCTAAAGAGCTGCTTCTGAGCTGACAATAAGGGGTCACAAAGCCTGAGAAGTAAAGGACACGGCTTCCCCCCAGGACAGGATGTGCCAATAGTTGCTGTGGATGTCCACCATGCCCTGGGAGTCTGAGAGCAAACCAGCCCTCCGGGCCACCTTAAAATGTTAGTGGGGTCATCTTGTCAAAATGGTGATGGCTTAGAGAAAAGTCTAACAGGAACAGCAATAAATTCAACTGGATATAATGTCATAACCATTTAATGTAATACTGGGTCTGACGTTGACTTCCTACCTAACCAAAAAGAAACAGGCTCTTTGAGTGTACAGATCTTCCTTGATTTATGATGGGGTTACCTCCTGATAAACCCATCATAATTTGAAAATATTGTAAGTGGAAATGCATTTAATACACCTAAGCTACTGACCATCATAGCTTAGCCCAGCCTAACTTAAAGGTGCTCAGATACTTACATCAGCCTACAGTTGGGCAAAATCATCTAACACGAAGCCTATTTTATAGGCTTTACATGATGGTTCCTTTTAATATTTTTTATCCTCTTCAAAGGAAATCTCAAGGAACACCTGTAGTCAATGAAGACAATTTTTAATACTTCATTTTTCTTTATATTCTAATAAACACCTCTGTATTCTGTTGTAGCATAGAACACTTTCTGGAGTTAGACAAGACATTGACTACAGGTGTTCCTTGAGATTTCCTTTGAAGAGGATAAAAAATATTATAATTACCTGAATATCTCAGGTAATTTATGGAATACTGTGCTGAAAGTGAAAAACAGAATGGCTGTTTGGGTACAGAATGGTTGTCAGTGTATTGGTGGTTCGCCCTCGTGATTGCGGGGCTGACTGGGAGCTGTGGATCTCTGCCCAGCATCACAGGAGAAGATCGGACTGCCTAACACGAGCCCAGAAAAAGATCAAAATTCAAAAATGAAAGTATGGTTCCTACTGAATGCATATGGCTTTCACACCATCTTAAAATGGAAAAATTGAAATTTGAAACATTCTAAGTTGGGGACTGTCAGTGCTCAGTTCAATGCTCAAGAAAATAAGATATAGTCATTACATTTGCTTTCAAATAATTCTGTTATGAACTTGGATTTAAAAATTATAATTGGATATTATAAACACAAAAAATGGAATTTCACATTATAAGAACATATTGTAAAAACTATATCATAAGTCTTCATAGTTACTTATCCAAATACTGTCACTGTACTGTCAAAATCCTTACTGTCTGATTTTTAATCAGATTCAAAAAGTTGAAAAATAATACAATGATACATAAATCTAAAAAAATCATTCTAAATGTTTTCCCAGGTTGGTTAGTCAAAAACAAAGGAATCTTCAGATCTTCATATTTTACAAATTGTGAATAGAAATATTTTTGAGTTGAGTATGCTTCCTGGTTTGTAAATAAATATTATACCTTCTTGAGTAGTTTAATGTAAATCAGAAACTGACAACTGTATTGAATCAGAAATTATTTACTGATGAACCAACCATTATACAAAAGTAATATCATTACCTTCATGCCATGATTTTCAGGGCTGCACTCAAAATTTTACCATTGTCAGAGTGATGGCAACCCTGACAAGGGATATGCTGCCCAGTGGCCAGTGAATATCAGATGTTTATTGCAGGATGACATGAGTCCCAAATTTAGTTAAAATTGCTTAATTTAAATCTCATGAAAATTAAATGGAACTAAAATCAATTTTTCAATTGTTTTAAATAACATTTACTTTATTAAAGCAATAGTTTTTAAGTCTCCAGTGGCTTCTACATAAAAGAAGCATTTTATTTGATATTTCAAATTATATTAATTATATTTATATATAATTTATATAAATAAATAAATGTGGCTTTTAAAAATAATTTAATATAAAATATTATTGGGTATTTTACTAAAATGTAACACTAAAACTGGTGAACAGATTTATACCTGGACACGTACAAATGACTTTTTTGTTCTTTCTGTCATACTACATCTTTTGTAGACTGAGATTAGCCTTTTGTGCCAAGATCTCCACAGAAAGAAATGTGCATTGGCCCTCAAGGAGGAATGTCTATCTATATTTAAGTAATGCTTCCAGAGACTTTGCAAAGTCCCCCACTGTTGCAAAGTGCACATAAGCACTGAAAAACTAAAATATATACCCTTGAACTAAAAACAAAGAAACATACAAACACATTCAGATTTTGCTTTTTTATCCATTACTGTCAACAAGAAACCATGAACACCCTGCGCCATCCTTTGATAACACACACAAATATCTAATTATTACCTTTATCTATCCAGTAAATATTTCATGTCAGTCAGGAGCTCTGAACCATATTTTCCTTTTCAATTTCCTCTCTTTTTGAAATTATCAGGCAGAAAAATATAAGCAGAAAACTTACTGACATAAAAGCTTTTTCAAAAAACTAAGAAAGCTTCTGCAAACTCTCCTTTATATTCATGTATTTTCTGAAAGGACTCAAGTAACTTGAAGTATTTCTGTAATTTTTTTCACTTATTAAGCATGTAAATAATGGGTCATGGAATGAAGCAGGGACTGAGCTGAACAAACTGCATTTGCCTGAAGGAGTCATTTGTCTTCTGTATGGGAGCAGGTTATTTCCACAAGGGAAGGTGATTCTCTTACCTCAGTCCATCATAGATTTGGGTTAAGCTAATTGAAAATGTCCTTCAGGACACATGTGGAGACAGCGTTCAGGGAAAATAGACAGAAAGGAAGTGACCAGGAGAACTTTCTATTTTTAAAATTAGCCAATAAGCTCTGGTCTTTGAAATCTTGGAATACAGAAGGTCATATTTTGGATTTTTTAAAATGTTGGGTTAAAATTATTTCTTATTTTTGGAACATGTAATTTGGTAACATTCATCTAAATCAGTTTAAATTTAGAGATGCTTTCATAATGAAGTTAAATTTTAATCAAATTTACAGATTTTCTTTTTAAGAAATACATAACGCTAGGCAGTTTCTCCACCTGGAAGATGGGTGCTGTTGGAAGAATCACATGGAGAGAAACTTCAGTCATGCTCATGAAGAATGTCCTTACGGAGGTGAGGGTAGGTGGTGAGGGATGAAGTGTACGGATGTTTACCTTCTGCTCTATGGATAACGGACTATCCCACCTGTGTCAACCATGCTTGTCACCTTACAGGGTCTATTATAAACTGTGTGCCCTGCCTGCAGAACAGCATCACTTGTGATGTTCTGTATAACCCTCGTTCCCTGACCTCAGCCCTCAGAGGTTCAAATTCAATTTCATGGTCCAGTCCCAGGACTCACAGCTTTAGAAAGCTCACTGGGTAACTCTGATGAGCAACGAGGGTTGAGAACCACTGTTTAAGGCAATGTTCCAATTTATTTGTTTCTGCTGAAAGGCTATTATGTGGACTTCAGCAAGAGACAGAAAGAGGGAGAGAGAGTAAGGAGGCTAATTATATTTTGGATAGCGATCTTACTAAGAGAGAAACGAAAGGAACCATATTTCTTGGAATTCACAATTGACTTTCCAGAAATTTAATGCATCCGTAGAATACAATGAACAAGACAGTTGAGAATACCTTTCGACCTCTAATATAAAAACAAGTAGATATTTTTCTAGCAACTATAAAAAGATGTTTCTTTTTAATGTTGAAAAGAACTCTCAGCACAATCCATTGCTGTTATCTTGTATCCTATGGGATAGCTTGGTGAGTGTTTGAAGTGAGCTGGGATGCATACCGTTAACAGGCATATCTGAGACAAGACTTATGGAAAGAACGCAAGTAAGAGTTCATGCAGGAATCTGAGACAGCAGATGTAGCACTACATGGGTTTTTGCAGTAAAATACTCAAGTTATACTTGAGTATAAAGATGAGTATACATATCTTTATTGGAGTAAAATTGCTTTACAGTGGTGTGTTAGTATCTGCTTTATAACAAAGTGAATCAGTTATACAATGGAGTTTTTAGCACACGAAAGCAAAGCCCTGCTGGGCTTGAAATAGCCATGGTGGTTTCTAGGTATAAATCTCAGTCTATAGATCACAGATACCCTACTTGTATTTAACTTCTGTACTGCAAGTAAAATAAATTTCCCTAGAGAGATTCCTCCTCACTTTGTAAGTTGGCTTTTCCAAGAAATTTTAATTGGATATAGTTTTTGCATAATGTTTGCCTTAGATTTGATTTGAAAAATGGGGAGAAGCAGTGAATAAAGATAGCAATTTATGTCATCTCTGGATGAGTGCATTTCTGTGTCCAAGGACATTGTCCTTGTAGCCTCTACAGTTTTGACTCCAGAGTTAAACTGGCTGCTATGAAACATAAGGAAATAAACGGAGTGGGGGGGGAACGTTTTATTTACACAAAGGATATCTAAGTGAGGTTCACCTGGGCAGCACATACATGGAGGAATCTGATTCTGTTGCTGGTTATTTGCTTTGATCAACAATCTACTTTGCTGTTTCCTCATTTGTAAAGTGAGAGGTTTTGAATGAAGCTAATCATTAAGACATTACAGTTGACCCTTGACAACGTGGGATGAGGGGTACTAACCTTCCTTACTGTCCAAAACCTGCGTATAACTTATAGTCAGCCCTCCAAAAGCACGGTCCCGCCATATCAGTGTTATTTGTCCATAGGTTCATCCGACTGTGGATGGAGTAGTACTACAGAATTTACTACTGAAAAAAATAGGTGTACAAGTGGACTGGTGCAGTTCAAAGCCATGTCATGCAGGATCAGCTGTATACAAATTCCTATGAGACATCACATCTACCTCCCTTACCATTCAATCTGCCTGAAAACTCACTTGCCCATGAAGCCTCCTCAAATTAATCAAAAAGCAGACAAGTGAACTGCCCATATTTTAACATGAGTTTGGAACTTTGAGGGCTGCAGTTCTTGAATTTAGACTCAATTGCTAAACATAAATGTAACATACAAGAGACTAACACATAAGGCAAATAGAACACACATGTCTCCACTACATTGTTGTGGCCTCCAAGTTGTGAGGACCTATGAATGCTGCTTAGGAGAAACCGTGGTTCTACTCATGGGTCATCCAAATTCCTTGCGTCAAAATGCAGAGGTCCTTTAGGGGCCACCATGTAAAAATCTCCCTTCTCATCATCATGATTCTTGAAAGAAAAATGAAATTTTTCTGAAGCATAATCAATTACCTATGTTAAATATAGCAGATGAAGAGCATTCACTGAATTAGTGACAGTTCTTCTCCCATTAGTGTATAAAGACAGAGCTGTTTCCCTCCCTTGCCTTACAAACAGCTAACTGAAGAAAGCCATAGCAAAGTGATGTTTGTTGCTTCCTTTAACACCTCCTGAGAGCTATTTTTTTTTACTGAAGATAAATGATACTTACAATTAACTCTAACTTTAGCCTTTACTTTTTAATAAATAGATTCCTGAAACCTTTTCAGTCACCCAAATCCAAAATGGCTCCCTTTGGGGGAAATTTGACATCTGTATTTAGAAAATGTTTCGTGTAAAGCCTCAGATGCACTAGTATATTTAAAACATTTGTTGGAATTTTCATGTGAGATTGATGAGAAAAATTGAGGACCTGCCAATAAATGATGGATCTTTTTGGAGAGACAGGTGGAAGCAATTAAAAATAACATGTCACACTAAGTTCCTCACCACACACAGAGAAAATCATTTGTGTAAGTAAAGAACTGGTATTAATAAGACCAAGGAGGATGAGGATGGAAAAAGAAATAAAATTCCTCCTCAAAAATACTCATCTTTCACATGCTTTCAAGTCTGCTTATCTTTTCTACTGAAGACTTCTAGTTTCTAAGGTACCAAAAATTTATATATGTCTAGGAAAAAAATTAAATAAAATAGTCAAGAATTAGCAGGCAAATAAAATTATCCTTTTTTCTTCAAGGTAGGATCTGTATGACCCACAGTGAAACTCTAAACAACAGCACTGTTTTCTATAGCACACACCATAATTTGATACAAGACCAGTGTATCTTGGACCCCATTCAAAGTGTGCTGACTTAAAGACAAGAAAGGGTTGGTTATTCCTGGCTCTTTGTGGCACATTATGTTATCTTTTCCCCTAAAAAAGTTACTTTTCTCCCTATGTATTCATAGGAGATACAGAATGACTTCGAAGGCAAGGCATACTAACATTGACTATAAATGTTTATAATCTGTTAATATTGACCCTCTAATTTAATCTCAGTTGTTTCATAAGCATTCAATAATGCTATATTTTTTCCAGCACTAAGAAAGAAATACCAATGTGAATACGGAATTCTTAACTAATCTTAGGTTCTTGTAATTCTGGTCATACTTGACTATATACTATAAAATTTTCCTTTATTCAAAAGTGTGAAAATGCTTTGGCCTTCACTGGTTATTTTCAACTTGATTGGTTCAAATAAATGCTACATAACCTAAACCAAAGACTTACCACTAATGACCAAATATTAGACATTATTATATATAATGACTTGGAAAATCATTCCATCACATGAAACATGAATTCATATATACTCATGGGTTTATTCTTTTAGGGCTTTATCATTTTACATGGCACCTGAATAAAAGTATAAAAAGGTTCTTGAATAAAACACTTGAATGATTTTACGGAGACTCTACAATTTTCTGATAGATGAAGTAAACATATAGAATCTGGCCTATTTATATAACAATTCTACAACATTCAGCAGTCACTGAATCTGTATTTTGAGGTCAAACTTATTTTCAGCTCTATACAACTGACAGTTCTTCAGTCTAGATGAACTTTGATTTCAAAGGAATATCTTAGTCATGTACCACAATGTTCATTGAAGCTCTGTTTACAATAGCCAGGACATGGAAGCAACCTAAGTGTCCATCGAAGATAAAGAAGATGAGGCATGTATATACAATGGAATATTAGCCATAAAAAGAAACGAAATTGAGTTATTTGTAGTGAGATGGATGGACCTAGAGACTGTCATACAGAGTGAAGTAAGTCAGAAAGAGAAAAACAAATACCGTATGCTAACACATATATATGGAATCTAAAAAAAAAAAAGGTTCTGAAGAACCTAGGGGCAGGACAGTAATAAAAATGCAGACATAAAGAATGGACTTGAGGACACGGGGAGGGGGAAGGGTAAGCTTGAACGAAGTGAGAGAGTGGCATGGACATATATACACTACCAAATGTAAAACGGATAGCTAGTGAGATGCAGCCGCATAGCACAGGGAGATCAGCTTGGTGCTTTGTGACCACCTAGAGGGGTGGGATAGGGAGGGTGGGAGGGAGACGCAAGAGGGAGGAGATATGGGGATATATGTTTATGTATAGCTGATTCACTTTGTTATAAAGCAGAAACTAGCACACCATTGTAAAGCAATTATACTCCAATAAAGATGTAAAAAAAAAAAAAAAGGAATATCTTAGTTTTTTCAGGCTCCTAATAAAACCTAAAAATATTGCAAGCTGAACTTATGGCATTTCTGAAATTCTATCAGTTCTAACAGCTTGAGACCTTTCTCTTACAAAAACATGCAATTCCCTGCAGGTTTCTGAAAACCTTCCCAGCAGCACTCATTAAGAAAGGCCACAGCTATAGATTAGCTTTGCTGCTACCATTTTCCTTTTAAAGTATTTTTTTGGAGACAGTTTCCTATTCAGTAGTGCATCTGCATATAATTATTCAAATACAAAAGCCTGTTGTAAAAGAATGTGGGGGTGATTCAAAAGCACCAAAAGCTAGTGAACTGGTGTGACTTTAGACACAACTTTGTCCTTCACTGTATTTACCAACAATTACCATTAGGAAAGATTTTTAAGAGACTGAGGGCAGATTTCGTCCATTTGCAGGTAGATAATGTTCCTAAATAAAGTTTAGACTGGTTCAGATGTATAATAAACAAAATAATTTGCATCTTTGGTATACTGATGCGTCATCACTAAATTGTTGGGAAAAAACTACAATAGCAACTGCTAATGTCCACATTTTGATACCAGGACACAGGGAAATGAGAATATATGAATGGAACATGCTGGTCTAAGAAGGAGTTTTTGGAAATCACAACTGGACAAAAATACTGGACAAAAAATCCTTTTTCTTCTAGGTAAGAACCCTAGGCTCTTAGAGGTGTAAGGAATTTAAAGGCAGTTTCCATTGAACCCCTCCAAGCAGACTCCAACGCTGCCCTTACTTCACCCTGGCCATCCAACCTCCACCAAACATATACACACATATTTCCATTCTGCTGTTAAGAAAACTGCCATTGAGACAGGCTAGACTTGCCTAAGATCACCTCTGGATAAGTGACAGGGTTAGGGTCTGAGACAAGGACCCCTTTGTACTAATACCAAGTTGACTCTGAAATGGTGTCTAGAAGGAGGTCCTAAGACTAAGACAAAGCAAATAGACTTATTTCTGCTCCCAGTGAGGAATGTCACTCCTTAAAGAAAGGTAAATACACTGTAGCAGAGGGCCTATTATTTATGTGTGCCTAAATTAGAGACTTCTGTAAGGAAGAACGCTAAAGCCTGGTGAGACGTACGGAAGTCTATAGCCCCACTATATAAAAATATAGACACAAACTATTTCCCCCCAAATCTGTACTCATCCAGTCTGGTCTACTATGTATTAAAAGGACAAGATAATTTAAAATTTATTTTAAGTTTGACTTTCAATACTCCCCTCCCATACATCCTCTCTCCCTCCATAACAGAGAAGTGCCAAAAAACCCCTGTAACTCAGCACAAAGCACATCACACACACATACATACATACATGAATATGATTTTGTTTATTAAGAAAATAGATTTTATACAAGGCATCCCTATGGAAGAGATGGTTTCTGGTCTTGAGAATTTGAGTTAAGTAAGATTAACTTTTTTAAACTTCTAGTTAACTTTCTCCAGTTGCCAACTGCAATTTTATAGCCAGGAAAATATGGATTGCTATACCCAAAAAGGGAAAACTTACCCAGCTTATAGAACTCCAGTACTTATTTTTATTCTCTGATATATTCAATGCCTTCTTATATCTGATTCCATTAGTATATATAATATTTATATGTATATATAATATTTGCTGGATTATACTCTAGGACATTATTGTAAATAGATAAGTAGGGAGAAAATCTATAAACATATTCTTGTTAAACTTTTCAAGGTGAAACTAAACATATGTTCCTGAACACAGGCACAGGGGCTACATTAAATAAATGCAGTCAGAGGGCTGACAAAGTTGGCTGCAACAAGGTTAGTCATTGAAGACTTTAAAAAGACTTAAAATTATTCCCCGTGTAGGCCCAGCTATTGTTGAGTCTCATCTGCTTGGAGCTGAGGGCTTGTATTAATTTTCTGCAAAGGTACTGATTCACTTTCTTATTAAGCAAATTTGAAATGGTATGATATTTTTGGCTTTGCCGGATTCCTTTCTCTTAATATCTTGTGCTTTTCTCCAAGAAGTTCAAAGAGTTAATATTAATCTTCATAACATTGCTGTGGCATATTCTTATCCTTATTTGACACACAGTAAAGCTGAGGTAAGTAGACGATTACACGGAATAGACCAAAACAGGAGAAGTATTGATGGGCAAACTTCAGCCTTGTATTCCTTACCCACTTTTTCATTTTCTGGTACAAGCTCCGAGACCAGTGATTCTGAACCAGAATGCCGGTCATAACTACCTGCAGGGTATTTTCAATCTGTTCCCACCATTCCCGAGGGCAAAGTTTGGGGAGGACAGGGGGAAGGAGGGTTGAAAACTCTCCATGTGGTTCTAAATGCCCTGGCTCCTTTACCCTAATTGATGAACACTATTGTCTCAGTAGTTTCCCAATATGAGCACTTTGGTTCTTAAATGTATTTCCCTTTATAAATCATCTTTTAAATGACTATCATCCCATTATAATAATTTAACAATGCCTACTTTGGGACCCTGGACTATACACTGCTTAGTCTTTAGAAAAATCGTTGTGAGATCTAACATTTTTGACACATAAAGGTAATTTATTTCTTTATTGACTTTGTAATATTCACTTTATTGAATGCATTAACTTTAGTATTTAATATTTTCATACTCAGCACAATTCCCAACTTTCTTCACTCCCATATACACATGGATTCAATATGCAGACATTTCTTATGTCAACAAGTTGTCCCTTTTACCAGTATTCTATGAAAAGGACCCCAATATTATACCTTACTCACGTTCCCGTAAAGTTACAAGAATAAGAAATAATCAGGTGGGATGAACTGGGAGATTGGGATTGACATACATACACTACTATGTATAAAATAGATAACTAATGAGAACCTACTGTATAGCACAGAGAACTCTACTCAGTGCTCTGTGGTGACATAAATGGGAAGGAAATCCAAAAAGGAGGGAATATATGTATACGTATAGCTGATTCACTTTGCTATACAGTGGAAACTACAAACACAAACATTGTAAAGCAACTATACTCCAATACAAAATAATAAAAAAAAGGAAATAATCATGGCTGCGTGGGATTATTTTTTATATTTAAATATATAAAAAAGCAGCTCTTCTCCATCGACAATATTTCCAATTCTGAAACTTGGTAGTTTTTCTCTAATCCTCAAGAATTCCTTTATTGATCTTAGAATTCTCCAAGCAGAAATAGTTGTCTCTTTTTTTATCCTTCTCTGTGAATACAATTCCATTTCTGAAAATGGAGCTTAAGCACTTTCTTTATGTTGCTAGCTGTGGCAATTTCATTCAAATTCCCCTTTTCCAGCAAATGGGCTCTGGAGGCTTAACAAGGATCCTCTTCATGCCTGGACATGAGGCTGGGGAAGATGCATAAACACACTCCAGCCATCTCCACCATAGACTAACAACCTCATCTCTACAAATAGATAGATCTGCCAACAAGCGTTAAGGACATTGTGTGAGCCACCCTGCGTGATTCCCCGAAGTACTGTGTTTCCCCTTGATGTGCATAGCTGAGCTCTGTTATCACCAAAAGAAATTACAAGTGGGCATCCAGTGGAGAATGTACTCTGAAAATGTACTTTGCTCATAAAACTCACACTATCCCCCTTGGAGACACTAACGCAGACCAGTCAACTCAATCTTGAACCTGATCAGCAGACAAAATGGAAAATAATTAACTTTTCCCCCATCTGTGGAATGCATTTTTGTCATTTGTTTTCAACTGAGATTATCACTGCTTGTGAGCCATGGAACTAGGTAAACAGTATTTTGTTTACTTCAGATGGCATTTCTTTTTTTATTTACAACCCACAGTTAATAAACCCAAATGAGAGGACTGCTGGATGCAAGGTTGCCAGGGATGCAAATGGGTGCAGGATGGAATATAAACACATTTCAGGGAAAAAAAAAAAATCGGTCCTTATTGAATATGAAAAACATCAACAAGGCAAATCTGGGAAATAACTATAAGATATATAGCTTTAGGGTTTACTAATCAAAGAAAATGCGTCATTTTTTCTTGACAGTATAGAAAGTAAAAGGAAAAAAATATAGAAATTATTATGTTATACACTCCTGTTTCCATATTCCTGAAACAGCCTCACAGGGACAAATAGAAAAGGCTTTCTAATAGTAAAACACAGTTTATACTCAACAACATCCTTTCCAGTATTTGGCTTATTTTACCTTTTGAATAACAATGTTCATTGTGTTTGCATTAATAGGCAAAAGAGTGGCTATTTTCAGATATTTGGATGCTGAGCAATTTAAAGGAAGCCAGATAACAGAATACTACCTATACTTTAAAAAAAGAAAAACCTAGTCAGTGAAATTTAAAACATAAATGGTTTCCAGACCGAATATTCACTAATGGGTTTTTTAATTTGTTCTCTCATTGGAGATGAAGTCAGAAGTGGTCTGCTTGGCATAGATTCTGTCCCTTATGCTCCTTTCTCTGCCTTAATTTGAGAACTGCTTTGCTCCCATGTAAAAAGTGTGCCTCTGACCTACTGGAGGGGAGCATAACTGCTCACTCTAAAAACACTTTTTTTGTGCCTAGTCGTAAGAGACAGGCCTACGTGCCTAAAGAGAAAGTGGTCCGTGAACTTTTGATCTTAGACACAATTTTGCCTCAGCTGGTAATTAACAAGATCAAGAAATTTAAAGAGACGAATTCAGTCTGTAATTGCATATGTTTTGATGAAAATAGACACCATTTTGGAAGGAAAGCGCTCCACATTTTAGAGAAAACATATGTAGGAAGTAATCAAGTGAAAAGTCCCAAAAGAGCAAAGGATTAAAGAACGAGGGAAAAATTGCTTGGAGCAGAATACTTTCCCTAGAGCAGGACACAGATCCCCCCATCAGTGACACTGGACACTGATTCCTCTCAACTATTTCTTGAGTTTAAACATGAACATTATACCAGAGCCAAAACAACATTGCAGTTTATGACACTCCTTTCTTTCTCAGTATCCTTATTCAATTGGTCACGATTCTACTTCATGAGGCCAATCCATACCCACTGCTACTAATTTAATAATAATAGTTATTGAAAGTAGATATCAGTTCTTCCCTACATTAACCAGAAGCACAATGCCAACAAAATCACAACAGATTTTTTTGCAGAAATTGACAGGTTGATTCTAAAATTCATTTGGATACCCAAAGAATCTAGATCAGGCAAATCTAGACAAAGGATCTAGATTAGATAAAATAATCTTGAAAAAGAAGAATGAAATTAGAGAACTCAAACTCTGATTTCCAGACTTACTATAATTTATTTTTTTACGAAGTTACCAAAGTAATTCAAAGGGGAAAGGAAAGTCATTTCAACAGACAGTGCTGGACAATAGGGTATCCATACAGAATAAAACTGAACTCCAATCCCTACATCAGATCATATACAAAAATTATTTTGATGTACTATAGATCTACATAAAAGCTAAGACTATAAGACTCCTGGAAGATAATTTAGAAGAATATCTTCAGGACCTGGAGGAGTGAGCAAAGATCTCTTATAGAATACTCACAAAACACAAACTATGAAAGAAAAATATGATAAGCTAGATTTTAAAAAAATAAAAAAAACTTCTACTTAGCAAACAATGCCATTAATAAAATACAAAGGTAAGCCACAGACTGGGAGAAAATAATATGTACGTATATGTATCATATACATGAAAGGTATATAAACATTATATATATATAAAACAAAAGAGCTGCATTTAGAATACATTAGTTTAAAAACCTCTTACAAAGCAATAATAAAAAGAGAAACAATCCAATTTATAAAGGGAGGAAAGGACTTAAACAGAGACTTCACAGAGGTGGCTATAAAATGGCCTATAAGCACAGGAAAAAGAGCTAAACCCTATTACTTATTAGGAAAATGTAAATTTAAATGTTTGCGAGGGTGTAGAACACTGGAACTATCATAGACTGCTGGTACAAATATGAAATGGTACAACAATTTTGCAAAAGTGCTCAGCAGTTTTGTTCTGTTAGAAATACTCTAACCTCTCAATATTCTGTGATAACCTACATGAGAAAAGAATCTGAAAAAGAATGAATATATGCATATGCATAACGGAATCACTTTGCTGTACACCTGAAACTAACACAGCATTGTAAATCAACTTTACTCCAATAAAATTTAAAAAATACTCTAACTTCTTTTTAACCCAGCAATTCTACTCCTGGGTATTTAACCTAGAGAAATGAAAATACATGTCTGTCCCAAAACTTCTATAGGAAATTTAAAGCAGCTTTATTCATAATAACAAAAAACCCTGTAAATAATCCAACAGTCTCTCAGTTGGAGAATGGATTAAAAAATTGTGGTGTATCCACACAATGGAATAACACTCAGCAACATAAAATAACTAACTACTAATACATACAACAAGCAGCTCAGAGACACTATGATGAGGAAAAAAGCCCTGAACGAAAGGTACTCCTTAATAGATTCCACTTGTATGAAATTCCAAAACAGATAGAACTAAGGTATGATGACAGAAATCGGAAGGATGGCGGTCTCTAGGGAGGGGTGGCTGGAAGAGGACAGAGAACTTTTTATGTGGTGGGAATGTTCCCTGTCCAAATTGTGGTGTTGGTTACCTGGTGCAGGTTGGCCAACACTCATTGCATTATTCACTGTACATCTCCCTGTGTGTATATTTTATCTCTGTTAAAAGCTTATCGTGTGCTGGACTCTCTCTTAGGCGTCATTTTATTTGATCCCCATAACATCCATTCCCCACTTCTAGATTTGAAAACAACGGCAACTTCAACAACTGAGAGTTAGACATCCCCTGCATCTGTATAGGGATATTTGAGGATTGCCTGCTGTTATGTGCCAGGTGCTGTGCTGGGCTGGGGGTACACAGTGTGAATAAAACAGACAAGGTTCCCTCCACTCTTATCTAAAAATAAGATGATGAGTTACAGTGATGGTTATGAAGAAAAAGAATGGGTTCTTTGAAAAGAGCAATGAGAAAACTATGAGTGTTTTGGTTTGGAGGAGTGGCGTTTTAGGGAAGAACTCTCTGAGTAGATTAGACTTCAACTGCAGCCACGTGTCAGTGAAGAGGTTAGTCTCAGAATGAAGGCAGAGAGAGGGGATGGGGGACAAAGTCCTGAGGTGGGGACAAAACGTGGCCAGGCCCAGCATACAAAGGTGGACATGCGTGAGTGACCTGCTGGTCTTTGGACCAGGACGACGGGCACAGACCAGGTGTGAGGTCATCTGGCCACTGGCTTGCTGAGTACCCTCCATGGTGTTTTGGAAGGAAGGCCAGTGAGGCAGAAATGCAGGGAAGGAGGGGATGGAATGAATATGAGCGGTGAGGGAGAGAAGGACTCTGGGTCAGGTCATGTAGGAGTTTGTGGGCTGTGTTATGGGGTCTGGATTTCATTCCAGCTGTAACAGAAGCTTCACTTCTTCTGACTGAAGGGTTTAAAGCAGACAATCTGATTTACAATATAAAAAGATCACTAGGTTAATCATTAGAGAAATGCAAATCAAAACTACAAGGAGGTACCACCTCACACAAGTCAGAATGGCCATGATCTAAAAATCTACAAAATAATAAAGGGTGTGGAGAAAAGGGAACCCTCTTGCACTGTTGGTGGGAATGTAAATGGATACAGCCACTATGGAGAACAGTATGGAGGTTTCTTAAAAAACTACAAATAGAACTACCATATGACCCAGCAATCCCACTACTGGGCATATACCCTGAGAAAACCATAATTCAAAAAGAGTCATGTACCAAAATGTTCATTGCAGCTGTATTTACAATAGCCCGGGGATGGAAACAACCTAAGTGTCCATCATCAGATGAATGGATAAAGAAGATGTGGCACATATATACAATGGAATATTACTCAGCCATAAAAAGAAATGAAATTGAGCTATTTGTAATGAGGTGGATAGACCTAGAGTCTGTCATACAGAGTGAAGTAAGCCAGAAAGAGAAAGACAAATACCGTATGCTAACACATATATATGGAATTTAAGAAAAAAAAATGTCATGAAGAACCTAGGGATAAGACAGGAATAAAGACACAGACCTACTAGAGAATGGACTTGAGGATATGGGGAGGGGGAAGGGTAAGCTGTGACAAAGCGAGAGAGAGGCATGAACATATATACACTACCAAACGTAAGGTAGTTAGCTAGTGGGAAGCAGTTGCATAGCACAGGGAGATCAGCTCGGTGCTTTGTGACCGCCTGGAGGGGTGGGATAGGGACGGTGGGAGGGAGGGAGATGCAAGAGGGAAGAGATATGGGAACATATGTATAACTGGTTCACTTTGTTATAAAGCAGAAACTAACACACAATTGTAAAGCAATTATACTCCAATAAAGATGTAAAAAAAAAAAAATCACTAGGCTGGCGTGTGGAGAATGGAAAAGTAACTTTTGACAAATGGCACATAGCCAGTGAGTGGTAGAGCTTAAAGAGCCTTCAGGTGAGGGTAAGGGAAGCCTCCACTCCACCTGAGTGATGAGACACCTAACAGCACATCCTCCACCCCCGACCAGCCTCCACAGGACCGTGGCTCTCCCACATCTAATAGCAGCCCCAGGGGAGATGCTGAGCAGAGCTACCCACCTAGATCACACCCACATTCCTGACTCAGAAACTGGGAGGACTGCAAATATTTATTTATGTTTAGGGCCATTAAATTGGAGGGAATTTTTTTTGCAGCAAATGATTACCTGTTTCGTTTCTATAAAAGGTGCTTTTCCTTAGGTATACAGGATTCACTTTGTAACTTTCTTTTGGAAATTAGGAAAATATATAACAAAAGTTTCTAAACAGAGAAACAGATTCTCTTATTTTTAACAAAAAGAAACAAAAATAAGTTATCTGTATGAGAACAAAAACCCAGAAAACCAGAACTAATTTATATTAGTTAATATAAATATAATATATATATTTATATATAAATATAATAATTTATATTAAAAGTAATATACACTATTCTTGTCCATTAGGAGAAATCATTTTAAAATACAAATAGAATTTAATTAACAATAAGAATGTAAAATAGACACAGATAAGATTCATTCAAAATCCTTTGTAGTCCTAGTTGTGTGTATATACTGATGTATCATCTACCACAGACACATCTATAGAGATATGTAAAAACTATGTGTATTTTAGTTTGACATAGAACATGTATCCAGGTCCTCATCATGAATATTTGTGAATTAAAATTTAATTTAATATATAATTTAAATTATATATAATTGGGCTTCCCTGGTGGCGCAGTGGTTGAGAGTCCGCCTGCCGATGCAGGGGACGTGGGTTCGTGCCCCGGTCCGGGAAGGTCCCACATGCCACGGAGCAGCTGGGCCCGTGAGCCATGGCCGCTGAGCCTGTGCGTCTGGAGCCTGTGCTCCGCAACGGGAGAGGCCACAGCGGTGAGAGGCCGCCGTACCGCAAAAAAAAAAATTATATATAATTAAAAATAATCATTCTATCATACATTTCTACTGTTTAAGCTAATGATTTCTTCTTTACAATTGAAACTTTAATCTTTGATTCAGTTCTCTAGCAGCCTAGATAACTATAAATATTTTAATTTACACACTCTGAATTTCATAAATCTTAAATTTCATAGCTAAGACTTAAACTCAATCATATGCCTACTTCATTTTTATGAGGCTTAAGATTTAAAATGAACTGACTAACATCACAAAAGAACTAAAGAGTGAAGTTTAATCTTCAAACACACTCATTTTTTCTGGTAATAGGCATTAGTGTTTGTGCTTTAGTTCTGAGGCTTGCTGTAGCAATGCTTATGATCTAAGATACATAATAATTATACAGTTTTTAGGCTACAGTGAGTACCGGAGGCTGAGACATGAAAAAAAGACTCTGTCTATGGTTGAATTCAGTGGGGAATTAGCTGGACTCTGCCATCCCTCTTTTCTGTGTCAGATGTTACTTTTCTGCCCAAGACTGTCAGGTGAGAGAGACATCCTCTAATAGGGGCTTCACCATTTATTGCTGTACTTTAAGAAGTTCTCTTCTACAAAGAGCCAGCTTTGTTGTCTCATGCACTGGGCATTTGTTAGCTGCTTTTAGCTTCTTCAATTCATAAAAGGTCTTACTTGGTCGAGAGTGATTGGATTCATGTTTTATTCTCATTTTGTATGTACTGGTAACCAATAGTCACCATATGAAGAAACTCTGTGTTTAGTTCTTGCTCCAAAGAAGAATTCAAAGTGCATTTCCCTCCTTCTTATCTCTGCAGAGGCCTTTTCAGAAACTGCCTAAGGTCTCCTGTTCTAGTTCTGCAGGCTATACAGACAAAACCTTGGGTGGAGATTTCAGAACTGAAGGTTATTTTTACATAAAAGCATCAGCCTAAAAATGGGCTGGCCTCAGCTGACATTGTAGTTCTTCCATTTACAGGTACAGTACATGTTTCTAGAAAACTCAAAATTGTTCACAGTTTGCAAACAGTGACTTCATGTCAAAATCAACCACATCCATGTCTTAATATCCATGCTGATGCAGCTTTTGAGCTATAACAGCTATGCTATAGCCCACAAAGTCCCAAATATTTATTATATGGCCCTTTACCTTCCAACCTTACCAACACTTGAATTAGATTCTGAATTACTTATGAAAATATTAGATCACTCCCTAACACCATTCACAAAAATAAGCTCAAAATGGATTAAAGACCTAAATGTAAGGCCAGAAACTACCAAACTCTTAGAGGAAAACATAGGCAGAACACTCTATGACATAAATCACAGCAAGATCCTTTTTGACCCACCCCCTAGAGAAATGGAAATAAAAACAAAAACAGACAAATGGGACCTAATGAAACTTCAAAGCTTTTGCACAGCAAAGGAAACCATAAACAAGACCAAAAGACAACCCTCAGAATGGGAGAAAATATTTGCAAATGAAGCAACTGACAAAGGATATAACATAATGGACTACTGAAAACTATTATCATCTTATCTCAAGGGACTTTCACTTTTGTGAGAATATGATTTAAAACAGTTCACTTTATGTGGTTTTTTTTTTAGCACTTCAGTACTTTAGAGTGTATTCAGAATTCTCATAAACATTATAAGTTATAATTATACTACATGGTTCCCTTGTTGACATTAGACAAATTTCTGACCATTTCATATTAGGTACTGAGAATAGAGAGAGTTAAAAAATCATACATAGGGAGAAATTTGTAATTTCTCTACTGGTTTGATTCTAGGAGAGAAAAATAATCTTCAACTTTTCTGTCATACTCCTGGAGAATCATTCGACTTCTCAAATTCTCTCTCAGATATCCCTGCATCAAAATAAAATTTGACTTATGGTGACCTTCAAAAAGACCACAAATGTTGGCAAGGATGGGAGAAAAGGGAACCCTTGTACACAGTTGGTGGGAATGTAAATTGGTGCAGCCACTATGCAGAACCGCATGGAGGTTCCTCAGAAAACTAAAAATAGAGTTACCACATGATCCAGCAATCTCATTTATGGGCATATATCCAAAGAAAACAAAAACGCTAATTTGAAAAGATACATGCACCCCAATGTTCATAGTAGCACTATTTACAATAGCCAAGAAAATGGAAGCAACCCAAGTGCTAATCAGCAGATGACTGGCTTAAGAAGAGGTGGTATGTGTATATATAAATACACACACACACACACACACACACACAAATACACATGGAATGGAATACTACCCAGCCATAAAAAAAGAATGAAAAAATGTCATTTGCAGCAACATGGATGGACTTGGAGGACATTATGCTTAGTGAAATGTCAGACAGAGAAACACAAATACTATGTGATATCACTTATATGTGGAATCTAAAATATAAAACAAACAAATGACTATAACAAAATAGAAACAGAGTCACAGATGTAGAAAACAAACTAGGGGTTACCATGGAGAGAGGGAAGGGAGGAGGGGAAGAATAGAGGTTGGGGATTTAAAGGTACAAACTACAATGTATAAAATAAGCTACAAGGATATATTATACAACACAGGGAATATAGCCAATATTTTATAATAACTATAAATGGAGTATAATCTTCAAAATTTGTGAATCACTATGTTGTACACCTGAGACTTTTATAATATTCTATATCAACTATACCTTAATTTAAAAAATTTCCAAGTAAACACCCAAAGAAAAAAAAAAAGAGTGACACCATTAGACACAGCACCCTAAGCTGTCCCAATATTTTGCAAAATATTTTAGCTCTCTTTGAAGAGAGGACACCGTAAGAATGTGAAACCAAGTCATTTCTAAGATGTACTGAGACCTAATCACAATCTCTTTCGACTGTCCTGCCGTGCTCTAATCACTGAAAAATTTGTCATTGCTTATTGTAAATCATATGGTGTTTAAACCAGACTAGACTCAGAATGTCAGGGAGCCCCCAGATTATTTATGACCAATAGGAAGAATTTTCATCTATGCAAGGCTGGTATACCAAAAAAATTATACAACCCAGTACTACCAGCCATGATATACCTCCCCCATCCCCAAACCCCACAAACTCATTAAAAACAAATTCAAAATTGAAAAAAAAGATAAAATCTGTTTTAACTTATCATCTCTCATCAAAGAAATATCTCAGAACAAGTCTTAGGTGTTTTTCTCAACTACTTTTCCTCAACATAAAACAACAACAATAATTGACCTTGGTTGCAATTACCCCAAATAAGGCCCCCAATGTACAATTGCCTTTATTGCTGTTACATTATCCCTCATTTAATCGATAGAGCCACAGCTTCATTCATTCAGCATTTATTGATTTCATACCATGTTTAAACAAGTATTAACAGTAGTGGTTTTAAAACCTAAAAGCAGAAAAAAAAAAAAACACCCTTGAGAATCACAGTAAGTGGGCAAGGTTGATCAGTGAATGAAAGTTGTTGGGTAATGTTGGTGCTAAAATTAGAGGTATATACAACATGCTATGGAGGTGTTGAAGGGCTTCATGAGGATGATTTACATAAGCCAACTTCCAAAGGGTGGTAGGTGTTTATCAGGCGAAGTACAGAGGGACAGAGGCAAGGGTGGGCCAAGCACACACGGGCTAGAATGCACTGGGAAGCACAGAGACGGGGCCCCCGGCAGGGAGCAATGGTGGGAGACCAGAAGCTCTGCTGGAGGCCACCTCAGCCTGGAGAGACAGGAGTATTTTTATAACTCATCTGTCCAGAAGGAGTGCCCTTTCTGTGTCCCACAAAGTCAGTTTATGTACTAGAGGCAGCCCTGAATGTACTAGAGGCAGTTCAGAACGTGGGGTTAATCTCATGAGCCCTACAGACCTACTGTAGAGCTGGAAGCAGGAGAATGACTTAATCAGGTGGGTGCTTGTTTTCCTTTAAATTTAGGATCTTTTGCACAGTAATACGCTAATGTAAACAAAGGCTAAGGGAGCAAGACAAAAGTTGGAAGAATGTTATGCTCCTCCAGTGAGAAATCATGAAGGCCAGGTCTAAAGTGGGGTGGCTGGGATAGACACTAGGGATTGGCCAAATGGAGGAGTCTCTACGTTGCCTGTAGAACGTTTCTGCACAATTGCTTGAGGATAAATGAACAGAGGTAGTCAGGGTAGGTCTGACACCCTCCAAAGCAACTACCAGCACACAAGTCTCCCCTGCTGAAGGAATGCTCTCTCTCCAGGAGTTTTGTCCAGCTCTGGAGACTGACATAAGAACACACCGTGAATGTCCAAATGGGCTTCCTTGTCCCTCAAGCTTATTTGCCTCCTGTTACTATAACCATTCCAGTCACTCTTTGTTGTCAAGTTAATGCCCCTTCCATCTCCTTTGCTTGTTTCAAACCCATTCTTCATATTGATCTTTTGCCCTAATTTGAAGTTGACTTCAATAACGTGATCCTTGGCTCCTACCACACATAACTGGAAACGTATGGTCAGGGGACAAGAAGGCTAAAGTGGGCCAAGAGAGTCCCTCCAATCCCATGCCTCTCAGTCTGTGAGCCCCATACCAACAAGGCACAATAATCCTCGCTGCCAGGAGCCTGGTGAAATCAGGAAACTAACATACCATTCTGTTCCATGGTTTGATGAAGGTTCTCAGGAACCTAGAAGAACCCTGGGAGAGTTAGTAAGATGCCTCAAAATGGACTCAAATGAATCACACCTAAGCTTATTATATCCAAATCCTTTTACAAACATCACAGCAAGTCAATAAATGAGATTTTAATAAATCTAAATAGGAAGCTTTAGCTTCAGCCATTGGAATCACAAATGCATTTGAGACAAAATAGACATGGATTTGGGACATTATTGGCAGGAAGTGACTTCTATGAGAGAAGTTATGAATAAACACATTCCTTTTGAAGGTTAAGAACATTATTTTACATGACTTATCAAGTGGGAATATTCATATTTGTTGGATTTCAGAGTCTCTAACTAAAACCCAGGAACCAGATTTCCTTTAAAGCATGCCATCGATCACTTAGAGGTTAAACCAGGCCCCAGGAAAATAATCTTTATCACTACGTTGGCTTAAATTCTGTCTAGAATGGGAGACCCTAATCCTTGTAAAACCAGCCACAGCTGTTAGCTCCACAGGTATAAGCCTAAATGATGAATTCAAATAAATTTATTTACTTATTAATTCAATAAAGATTTATTATATATTTACCGCACTCAGATTCTATGCCGCCAATGAATTTAAGAATGAATGTAACCTAGCCCTGCCCTAAGGAGTGTATAGCCTTGTTGGAAGCAGGTAACAAAATACAGGACAGTAGTTTTGCACTAGGAATCATGGAGCCTCAGAGCTGGGGTACCTAAATGTTGAGGATGGGAGAGGGCCTCACAAATGAGGAAGAGTGTCAAGGATGAGGACAAGCCAGATGAAGATGTTTGGGAAATCAGGTGGGGTGCGGGAGAGTAACAGCACTCCAGGCTGGAGGGGGGTGAGGAATAAGCAGTCACCATGATTTTGATGAACTGTAAGCAGTACGGTACTGCTGGTGTGACTAAAAAAAAAAAGTCAGTAAAAGAGACCGAAAATGAAGAGGTCAGCGCAGGTCATGTTTAAAGTTTCTCAAGTTTGATAAGCTATAGAACTCTTTCTCAATACAATTTATTCCTGAGCCCCAATACATTAATGCAAGAAAATCAGAGAATAGGAACCTTCGCAGATAAATAAAACATTCTCACCTCTTGTGTCTGAGCACAGTTTGAAAATCACTTCTGTAGGAGGTCAGACAACAATACATGTTTGCTAAGGGGAGTGGAGTGGTCAGATTTGAATTTTAGCTCCATCACTTGAGCTACAAGGTAGAGAGTGGGGTTAATGATGCTGGAAGATTAGTGAAGGTAATTCATACCTGATTGAGGCAAAAAGCTGGAGGTGAGAAACATGTGAGGGTACACATGGCACAGGGGGCTGATTTATTAGATTTACTACATGAGGGGGAAGGAGGTATCAAGGATAATGCTCAGAGTTCCAGCTTATGTAACTGGGTTGGAGACTACAGAAAGTACATGCAATTTATATATAATGTGTTTGAGTGTGGGGCAGGGACATAAATGGGAAATTTAGTGGTGAGCAGCAAATTGGACACGAGGAAATCTGAAGCTCAGAAGAGAAATTCAGAATCAGATGTATATCCGTGAGTCATCACCATCATCACCATCACCATGATCACAAGAACAGTTTAAGGAGTGCTTACAAGGTGCTTCATATGTACTCTCATGTAACCTTGACAGCAACACTGTAAGGGAGATACTGAGAGGAAGCTGAGGTCAAGGGAGGCTGGGTGTCACGCTCAGGATCACACAACTAGGAAGCAGGAGATGTAGGATGCTTGGGTCTCTCTGGCTTAAAATGCCTGCTCTTCACCTTCACCACCGAGAGATGGATGTCTCCCGGGAAGCCTGGAGAGCCTGACCCTCAAGAGAAGAGCAGACGGTTTCAGGTGATATCAGAATGGACAGACTGGGTGGCTGAAAACACATACTCAGTATTCCTCCTCAGAGACTGAACACGTATAGATTCAGAGGCCAGGCATGGAAGCATTGATAAATGTGTGGAGAATCTCAGTCTCTCACAAAAGGAAGTCCTGGGAGAAATAAGTGAATTAGAGAGTTCTTCACCTAATTAAAGTATTAAAATTCAAGATTTTATTTAAAAAAAACCCCACAATTCTGACAACACAAAACCATCTTCCATTAGAATAACCACAGCCTTCTAGTTTGGCCTGTCTTTACTAATTATCTCTAGGCAAACTACATAACAAAAACATAACAACATGGGGCTTCCCTGGTGGCGCAGTGGTGGAGAATCTGCCTGCCGATGCAGGGGACACGGGTTCGTGCCCCGGTCCGGGAGGATCCCACATGCCGTGGAGCAACTAGGCCCGTGAGCCATGGCCGCTGAGCCTGCGCGTCTGGAGCCTGTGCCCGCAACAAGAGAGGCCGTGATAGTGAGAGGCCCGCGCACCACGATGAAGAGTGGCTCCCACTTGCTGCAACTAGAGAAAGCCCTCGCACAGAACTGAAGACCGAACACAGCCAAATATAAATAAATAAATAATAATAAAACAAAAAACATAACAACACTTGATAAAGGATAAATAAGCACCGGATGTAGTAAGCAAACTTTGTAGATCATGTGACTTTTAAAAAGTGCTCCAACACAGAGTTTTTATATTTTTTGCAAGACTGAAAGAAAAGACACAGCCCTATCATGTAATTCAGTGGTCCATACATAAAGAGTTATGAGAGAAATTCTTTCTGAAGAGTGATAAGGAAATGTCTGCACACCTGAAATAATTTGGGAAGCTTCCTTGATCTGTCAATGAGGACTTTTGCTAGGTCTTGTAGGTCTCCTGGGACTAAAGTTAGGATCTAACTTTGCCCTCTCACATTTAGTTATTCTTTTTCAAAATAAGGATGTCTATTCAGGATGTCTATAACTTATTTTATAACACTTTGGTATTCTCAGTATGATACTATTGATATATATGTGCCAGTTAGTTTAACCTTTAATCCTAGGAGCTGTCCAGGAATGCACAGAACAAGGCAGTCAGCTGGCATTGTATTAGAAAGGGTCATACCCCAGAGTCTTGCAGGGTCAACTGCAAGTCTTTGGATTTAGGTAGATGTATCCACAATCAACACTTCAATTATTATCAAACTGACTAGAGGAGATTGATCTTTATTGATGAACTAGTGCTTAGTCAATTATTATGGGTTCCCTTGGTGAAAACAAAGGCGTTGAAAGATATGTAGATGAGCTAATATAGTTAAACACTTCTTAGTCTAAATAGACTGCGTGGATGATTCCATTGAAGCTTATATCCTGTACTTCATAGAAATGAGGCCTATAGTTTTACCCTCAATCATTCTGTACTCAGACACTCGATTAGGAGGATTTTTGATTGAAAGATGCTGATTGAAGGCACAGAAGCCTGTCTCTAGAGTATTGCTATGTCCACCTGAAGTGAATGTTGCATACAAGGTGTGGTCATGGTCAAAATATCTAAAATGACAGAGATCTATAGCTTCATTGAGTTTACAGAACAGGTTTTGCTCTTGATTTGCTAATAAATGTTTATCTAATAAATATCACACTGTCTGATTGAATCTAGACTTGGCTTCCTTTCATTATAACCTGGTAGTAAGGTTATAGGGAGAAGTTCTCTCTCAGAATCTTCTTGGGTGTCCACCATTATCTAACCAAAAATATATATATATATCCAACTGTTTTACCAAATTTGACTTCCATCTGTTGAAAAGAATGTTATAAAATGGTTAATATGATAAATCATCTCAAAGTGCTTTAGAAGAAGGTAAATATATATTTTTGTGATTAAGAAAACTATTCTCTGAATATATGGCTCAACAAAAACCATTTGCATACTTTAAGGTACAAAGGAAATTCTAAAAATAAACAACATTCAAGTGATAAAGGAACATCGTGGTTGAAATTTAAAATACACAGAGAAATCAAAGGGCAATGACATTTTATAAGATAGCTTGAAATATAATGAAGTCAGTTATAATTACATTTTATAACTGCATTTTAAGAAGAGATAGAAGAAATGCATTTGATTCCTTTGTCTGCTACCAGCAATTGAATCTATAGTTCAAAGATCTGAATACATCATATTTTAAACAATGGGTCATTTCAGCTTGTTTCTATCTCAACTCAAAAGAAAGCAGAGATACTCAGTAGTGAGATAATTGAATCAATTATATTTCAACAAGCAATTTGGAGAAAGATCCCAGTCTGACACTTCAAAACCATGCTGGATTTCAGTATCAAATACCAGATTTCACACAAACTAGCCATGACAACTCTCAGAGGCAGTACCAAACCAAAGAACCTATTCCTCAAGAAGCCCTCTCAATCTGCCTGCCAATGGAGGGGACACGGGTTCGAGCCCTGGTCTGGGAAGATCCCACATGCCACGGAGCAACTAAGCCTGTGCGCCACAACTACTGAGCCTGCGCCATCTGGAGCCTGTTCTCCGCAACAAGAGAAGGCTGCGAGAGTGAGAGGCCCGCGCACCGCCGTGAAGAGTGGCCCCTGCTCGCCGCAACTAGAGAAAGCCCTCGCACAGAAACGAAGTCCCAACACAGCCAAAAATAAATAAGTAAATTTATATATAAAAAAAAAGAAGCCTTCTCAGATGTTTCCATTTTTCCAAGTGGGGAATGGTAAAGCATCAATCAAAATTTACCAGGGAAATCAAAGATAGGAATTTGATCAATTACAAAATGCCCACAGCAGCGAAGGGATCCTACACACACCCTAAAAAATATACTGTGCCCACTGATAATATTTTACCTTTTTAAAATACTGTCCTGGAGTTTATACAGATCATGAGTTTATACGGATAATACATTTTCGTATTTTTTTCTCTCATTTTTTTTTTTTGAGACATCATTAATCCTCCAAACAGTGAAGCAGGTATGGCTTTTCACACACTGCTATTTCACATATATTTAAAATGAATTGAGGTCAATTTAATTGAATTCAGCACATGTATCATAATAAAATATACGATTATTTCCTCTGGAAACCTGATATTGTTGAGAGAGACTAAGAATAAAATCCTACTGTGTTGTATTTTTCTCTCCTAGTCACTCCATAGTGGATTGTCCTAGGCTTGCAAGATCACCTACTCAGAGCTAGTAAAGCAAAATTAACGTAGCATGAGAGAAAAACAATAATTTTTCATTTTCTTTATCATCACTACCACCTATCCCCTACTCCTCCCCACAAGCATCAACAGTGTAGCAGCAGAAATCAGCACAGTCTATCTGGAACAGAACCACCAGGATCCCAAAACCATATAGAATCTATTCTGCAGAAACAGAACTAAACTGACCTTTTATTTTTTTAAACCAAGCCCATGCCGGCCATGCTTCATAATCAGAAATGAAATGTAAAACTAGACTTGTCTTATCTTGCCTTTGATGTTCATAATATTCATAGATATCTAGCAGACATTTTAATTAAAAAAAAAACAACAACAGGATATTGAGAACCTGGAAAAGCCAAAATGGGCAAGCAGAATGTAATTTCTCAAAACTTCTTTAGTCTCTAAGTATCATAACCATTTAGACCTACACAACATGGTAGTCACTTGGTACATGTAGCCACTGAGCACTTGAAATGCGCTTGGCCCAAACTGTGATGTATTATAAGTATAAAACACACACCAGATTCTGAAGGCTTTATTTTAAAAAACTTTAAAACATTGTATTAACATTTTAAAATATTACTTATATGTTAAAATGGTCATCTTTTGGATAGACTGAGTTAAATATATTATTAAAATTGATTTTGCTTGCTTATTTTTACTTATTTTAACGTGGCTACCAAACTGTCACTATTACATACATAGCTTGCATTTGTGGCCTACAGTGTATTTCTATCGAACAGCAATGATCCAACAGAAATACACAACAACCACTTAAATATGTGGTAAACCTTGTGGAAAATTCTACTATTTGACCATTTGGCTCAGAACTTGTAAAAACTTTGCCAGACAGCATAAAGCAGTTTTAAAAGCATATTTCCTACTGAAGACAATGATGTTTTCCATATTCTAATGAGGGACATAACTCAAGAGTGTTTGGAGGGTAAAAAATGACACGGAGACTTTGGTGGAAAAAAACAAAACAAAACAAGCTACCAGCTCAAGCTAACTCTAGCTTGAATTTTTCTGGTTCCTAGACCCAGTAAGTGATTTCTACTTCAGAGGAAAGCTCTCCTTCTTTGCACGGAGGTTCAAGGACAAACAGTTAAAGAATTGTGACCAGGTATGAACAAGTGAAGGAGCATTCCTAAGGGATCTGAGGTCCTGCCTGGTGAACAGCGAGGACAGGGGTGAGATGAGGGATTCTTCACTGCTCAGGGCTCACGGGGTGTCTCCCCTCCTTCATCCCCAGCCCTTTTCTTCCCTTTCCAGCTTGCTTGCGCCTACCCCCATCCATTTCCCCTCTGCTGGTTACTCTGCACACTTCTTTTTCCCCTCCCAATTCCAACTGCATCTCCCTCACTGTGGTCTTTCTCCTTTCTTCCTCTGACTTTCTTTTTCCCATGAATTTCTTGTTAAATTTGGGTTAAATAGTCAGAAGGTGGCCCTGAAATATATTTTAATAGACTTTACTTTGTCTCACCTTTTTTAAAGAAGACACAGGAAAGAAATGGGAAAAGAACTAAACATTCAGATACGTGAAAGATGAAAGTGTTTTTTACTTCCACAAGGCTCCTTATTGGGCTCTTATTGGTGTTCCCTTTTTTGCTTTTGTCCTTCATGGTTTGTGACCTTCCACTTATCCCCCCTCCACCCTCTCCCCACAGTCCTAGGGTAATATGGGTCAAGATAAAATCTTCATCAGAATCACCTAAGCAGTTTCCCAGACCTCTCTAGACCCCAAATTGTATTCTTTGGGTAGGAATCAGATTCTTAGGAGTGTAAGTTAGCAAAATAAACAAACTATCCATAATCTTTGATGTTGATGCATGTCCTACAAATATCTAATATATCGAAAGTACCTACTGAAAAGTGCATTGGATGTTCTAAAAATGATAGCTCATAGGGAAGAAGTTCAATTGTTGACTTTAGTATTTGGAAAAAAATTAAGAAAAGAACAGGCCCAAACTGACCAGCAAATATTATCAAAGCATTTTTTAACAGAATTCCTTTGAGGTTGGGGTAAGTTAATTTAAGATTTCTATTATGGGTTTCTTGGTATGTATTTCAGAGTCATTTAGCAAAAAAGACTGACAGTCATTTCTCAAAAAACATGGTCATTCAACTCAAGTCATATATTTTACATTTGCTGAAAGTGATTACACAGTTAAAGAACTACAAAACTGTTTAAGTATCAAAATACTTTTTGCCTAATAAATGGTCATTCAACTCAAGTCATATATTTTACATTTGCTGAAAGTGATTACACAGTTAAAGAACTACAAAACTGTTTAAGTATCAAAATACTTTTTGCCTAATAAATGGTCATTCAACTCAAGTCATATATTTTACATTTGCTGAAAGTGATTACACAGTTAAAGAACTACAAAACTGTTTAAGTATCAAAATACTTTTTGCCTAATAAATGGTCATTCAACTCAAGTCATATATTTTACATTTGCTGAAAGTGATTACACAGTTAAAGAACTACAAAACTGTTTAAGTATCAAAATACTTTTTGCCTAATAAAACTTTTTGACAGGCATAAAATCTAGAGTCACTTCCTCCTAATACTGTCTTTGGTTATTGTCTAAAATAAGTTTTTTGGCGGATTTTTCAACAGCTATGTTACACTAGTTAGCAATTTATAGTTGAATTTTAGGAATCAGTATGTTAATAAATTAGATCAAAACACAGGAAATTCTATTACAATTAGGATAATGAATTAAAATTTGTGCTTTTGATGTTCCAAGGCTTTGAACTCATAGAGTTTTGACATAATGTTTAATAAACACATATGTTTACTATTATAAACAGCCTCTCAATCCCCAAGAAATTAAGCCAAGGGAATGTATTTCTCGACTGGAATCACCAATACTTTTATTCAGAAACAAATAAAATATTTTTATTTTTAAAAATAATTTCATCAGACGTTCCCTATTTTATCAAGAATAAACATATAGATTATCAATAGCCAACTTTATGTCACAACATAAACGCAGAAAGAGAAGCAGAATAATCACCAGTCATACCTTATTATGTGTCTGAGTCTGTCCAACCAGGATGAGGATGTTGGATGAGATGATAGACAGGCAGAAGTTAATCAGAATTATGGACCTCTCAGAGCGTATGTACCTAGCCAGAGAGAGAAAGTGTCCAACTTTAAAATTCAGTGGAAAGATGAGAAATTCTCTATTATGCAAATTGGTGGAATTCATCCAGAAAAAGACACTAACATGAAGCCTTTACATGAGAAAAACATATTTAAAAAGTTGTTTTTAAGGAAGATTATTCTTAGAGACCCAATTTTATAGTGACATATAATATCCAAGAGACCTTAAATTTATTTTTCTTTAGACATTAGTGTGGACAACATGGCACTTCTGACAGAAGCTAACTTGCACATCTGTTATCACCATAACTTTTTTTACTAGAAGTATAAAATTTCTTAGAATGATATCAGTTAGTATCATTACCTTCCTATTTGTGTATCTGTAATATGCTAATTATTATCATTTACATCAACCAGTAGAAACTGAAAACCAAAAAGAAAAACCCCACACAGATTCTGAAATATCCCCCTTATTTACTAGGAAGATGCCTTTACTCTCATGAAACCATGAACAATGTTCACCCACCACTTCACTCGCTCAAGTATTTTTATTTAGTTAGGCTGTTACTCTTTAGGGTTTTCTTTTCCTGAATAATTGTTCCAAAACAAGAAAAAAGAAAATGAATCTTTACTGCTGAAATCTAATCCAATCCACAAATGATAATTCATCATTAGGCTGGAAAATTAGTTGGAGCCTGCCATATTTTACCCATATGAAGAAGTATTTATATACAGTCTGTCATATAATTTTTAAGCACATCAAGAATGTAAGCCTAGGGGTAAGATGGGAATAAAGACACAGACCTACTAGAGAATGGACTTGAGGATATGGGGAGGGGGAAGGGTGAGCTGGGATGATGTGAGAGAGTGGCATGGACATATATACACTACCAAATGTAAAATAGATAGCTAGTGGGAAGCAGTTGCATAGCACAGGGAGGTCAGCTCGGTGGTTTGTGACCACCTGGGGGGGATAGGGAGGGTGGGAGGGAGGGAGAAGCAAGAGGGAAGAGATATGGGAACATATGTATATGTATAACTGATTCACTTTGTTATAAAGCAGAAACTGACACACCATTGTAAAGCAAAAAAAAAAAAAAAGAATGTAAGCCATGGAAAAAACTGCTCAGAATCAAATGTTCTACCAGGTGTTTACCCTAAAAGGGTAGCAGCTATCTTGCTTTACTGTACCCTGTGGTAAATCACTGAGTGACAGTAACAAAAAGACATATTTGTTCGTGCTGTGTATTTGAGACTGTTCAATTTGTGTTAGAACATGAACTCACTGTCCACAGCCCACAGTGTGGGCTTCCCTGTGCAGTGCTCCATGGGGGTGCCAGAGATCTGGAGGCACTCTTTGGAAGGTAAAAATCTATCAAAGTTCTTACTCTCTGTTTGTGAGGAATATTTAGGCAGAGGTCCTACATTCCATCACATGTTTCAGAAAAGAAAGCAAAACAAAAACAAGAGTAATAATAAAATATACAAAGACAATTTTTAATATAAAAGAATCTTCCTTTCTTCACAGAACAAACATAGAATGGACCTAGGTGGACCCTCAATAAAAAATGGCCTCAAGAGTAGCTTAATCTTGTCCCTACATCATCAGTATCTAAAAATATAGTAAACCACACACTGGGATGATGAAAACATCAAATATTAAGTTTTTTTTTTTGGTTGGGGATGTATCATTAAAACGTTTAAAGGCTGCACACAGTTGATATGTGATATTATGTGATATTAAAGGCTTCCATGACAGCACAAGTACAGAGATGACATTATTGAAAGTCTTTCATTGATATCATTTGTTCGGTAAATAGAAAAATCATGGTAATGAAGATCTAGACTGACCACCCTGAAGAGTCTTTAGACGTTTTCATTTTCATTAACATTGTGACATTATTGCCTTAAAAATTGCTATAAAATGTCTCAACTTTCAAAACATTTTATAAATATGCTTTATGTTTTAAACAAAATTTGTGAATGTATCATTTCAATACATGGATTAAAAGGACATGTTTAGTTGCTCTGTGATGTAATAACGTAATTCTACAGAACATATCTGTAGATGGAGAGAACGTAACAATCGACTCATTTTTTTATGAATATTTCTAATGAGCTACATGAGACATCAGCAAATTTCAAAGTGGTATATTATATATAAAATAATTCTGATGTTCACACATTTTACACATCATTAGAAAAGCAAAAAAAAAAACAAAACACTAAACCTTTTAATTAGAAAAAAATAAGCAGTAAGATCCTGACATGAGTATTATCATACAGAAATGTTACTAGGTAAATTTAATGTTTACAAAATGCATTGAATTCGTCATGCTACAAGATTCACTTCATAGTTTATGAATCTTGAAACTTCTATCAAATTATTAATATTACTTCAATCCTTCTACCTGTAGACAATAAGTTGATGGCCACTAACGGTTAGGAATTCAAATTTATATTGTTTCTTAGTACTGTCTTCTAAACTTCTCAGTTTCATGTCAAGTTTGGATAGATACTTTCAGGTGGTAATTCCTAGAAAGCTATATTGCAATAGGTGATTTTCCTGGATTTTCTGGATTACAGCAAACTTCCCTACAGACTAAATAATCCTGTACTTCTTTGATAACTTTTATATATCATTTATACTAGCAGTGTTTGTGCTAGCGTTAGCCATATGTATTGAGGCATGAAGAGGTGTAATTGGTGGCTGAACCATAAGTACTGAGAAATGGAACTTGGTTCTGAATATTTCAGTGAGTATGACTTATGATGCCATTGATGAATTGTGATACTATTACCCAGTATCCTGGCCCATAAACACTGCCTCATTTCCTGAGAAATACCATTCGGGCAATTGTGGGAGAGAAAGTCTTCTTCCCAGTCTTTGTTTGTCTTGCTCTTGTATTACCAGGACAATGCCTGCTTGACTGAGCCCTGAACCCTGGATTCTACTGTCTACAATGCCATGCCTAGGACAAACATTTCTTTCATTTCATGAGACTGGCCATATATTATCAGATTCCCTCATTTGGTATTTCACTACCCTGCATGGGAAGGCAGGACCTCTATTACGTATCTGTATCAATGGACCAAGAATGTGTACATATTTTGTTTTTGTATGAAGCATGAAAATCTTAATATCTTTGACAATATAATATTCCGGACAATTAATTTTTGTCCTCAAAAGAGTAAAAAATATAATGGAGAACAATGATTTTTTTTTAAAAAGGATGTTAAATCAAATGATTTTTCCTTATTAAATTGTAATTCATTTTTCAACGAAATTTTTTTTTTTTTTTATGGTACGCAGACCTCTCTCTCACTGTTGTGGCCTCTCCTGTTGTGGAGCACAGGCTCCGGACGCGCAGGCTCAGCGGCCATGGCTCACAGGCCTAGCCGCTCCGCGGCATGTGGGATCTTCCCGGACCGGGGCAAGAACCCATATCCCCTGTATTGGCAGGCATACTGTCAACCACTGCACCACCAGGGAAGCCCTCAACGAAATTGCTTTTTATCCTAAGTAAAAGATAAGTAAAATACTAGTCCTGGCTACCTTTGCAATTTTAATATTTCAAATATTCAGGAAATAATACATAATTATTTATTTGCTAATATGGTAACTATTTTTAGAACATTTTAAAGTAATCAAAATGGTTATAAAAATGTTTAACATTTGAAAATTTATTGGGAAGTTTAGTTATATACTAGTTATCAATATGTCAGTAGACATAATAAACTTCACAAATCTAATTCTCATTAACAGAACAAGAACAAATCTTAGAGAACTACTACATTTTCATACAATGTCAAACAGATATAATTTCACATATTATAGAACAGTATTTTTCAATCACTTCCCCTAGTTTATGTATTTTTATGACTTTTTAAAATCAGTTTGTCAAAATCTGACTTAGTGGAAACATTCAGCTGAGAAGTCTTTTCTAAAGCTTTATGGTATTATATTAATGCATTAATATTATAGAAGACTTTACACATTGGACACACTGAAAGCATATGTTTAAAACTTAAGCATTTGGAGACCATATTTCTATAACAGAGAAATTAATTTGACTGTATCATTAAATTCTCAAGCTCAATAGCAGTTGGGATGAATATAAACAACACATAGACAACTTGGGGTATTAAGAGTACCATGCTTGGGGTAAGCAACTTGTTGAAAGCTACCATCATTTGAATTGGGAAGAAAAGTGTGTATGTGTGTGTGTGTGTGTGTGTGTGTGTGTGTGTTTTGTTTACTTTCCCATTGTAGGAAAATACAGACAAGAAAATTAAGTAAACACTTATTTAGTGTTATTGAGCTCATTTATTATAGCTTAATCACGGCAATTATAATTCTGTTTTCAAAGTACTTCTTTCAGTAAATTAAGAAAACATGAGACATATAATAGTTATTATATTCCTTGATTTAACTCTGAATAACAGAACATTCCATTTCTAGTGTATTAATTGACTACTTACCTCCATAATGCTGCATAGACAACGGCTAGGGTGATCAAGGCCAAGCAAGAAAGGCCACTGCCTACAATTAGGGTAACTGAAGGTGTACTAGAGGATTCCATGATCTGTAAATTAAACAAAAAAAAAAAAAGAGAGAGAGAGAATTTTTAAAATAAATTAAAATAACTTCAAAACTCAACAAAACTGTCCTAACACTCAAAAATAGCCAATATAGTTGTTATAGTAACCAGATAATTACCCAGTAACCACTCTGTTCACATATTCTCAACCTCTCAAATGACTAATTCTAGCTACTCCCTCTCTCCCACTGTGAAGTAATGAAGGCCTTAAGAGTTTTCAATGCTTGATTGTGGCATATAACCACTTACAGCTTTCTAAAATAAATAACTGAAGCTACAACTTGGTCAACATTAACATGTTAAATTTCATCTAGTTGAAATTTGAAGCAGTATTTATTTTTCTTCAACTAACTACAGTTCAGTTATTTCACAAAATATATTTTGTTGAAATTTACTTTGATCCTCCCATTATGTTATCCAAATCTGGTACCTAGATATTGAAAAATTTTCAAACTTTCTGACTTTTGACAACTTTGTTCTCAGTCAAGTATTCTCTCATTGAATTTCACTAGCTTGGCCTCTAAGAATATAGAAGAAAATCAAATTTCAAGTGTAAGACCTTAGAATATACTTGTGATTTTTCTTCTGTGAACAAAATATATAGATAATCTTCACAATGTCAATATTAGTCTCTAAATACTTGACCTTGAAAAATAAGTCTTATATCTTTTAAAACATATATAAAGATCAAAGAGATTTCTTTCTTTAGACACTAACATGGTACTAACTAATAAAATCTGCTGTTTTTCATATTTTTAGTATTGGAAGTTTAACGAAATACACTTTAAGATCAAGTGTGTTCCAAATCTTAGATATGCACAATCAATCTTATAGGCATTTTTGGCTATCAAAATAAGGAAAAAGAGTGATGCATATTTAGGCCAGATTTAGACAGAAAGTCACATTTTTCTTAATAATTATTTTTCACCACTTCAATTTCTGAAATAATTTCTCAAAGTACATTTGATGAGGATGTTATTTTTTCTTTCAGACAGTTTATACAACTGTCTGTTTCAGAAACTAGTTTTACAAACCTATATACTTCTAAGGAATGATTTTACAGTTTCTGACAGTCTCTGCTTTCATAAAAATTTCATTTAATTAAAAAAAATAAATATCCAAGGACACCCCAGAAAACCTGTACTGAAAATATCCAATGCAGATATGAAATGTGTTTGGCTATAGTGTCTGGGGTCTTCATTCTACTACCAACAGTAACCTCACAAATTCCCCAGAACAGCTTTAGAGTTCTAAAATAAAGGTTAAGCTGACAAGTATTTTTATTTGAAAGTTTGCAGCATATTAGCAATATGATTGGAGTACATCCTCAAAACTATACTGCAGAAATTTCAAGTTAGAAGACATAAAATTGAGTAGAATTTAGTTATAGCACACCAACTAGAATTCATTTCACCAAGCTACTGTAGCTAAGGAGGAGACGAACCCAATTTTGCCACCCTGCAACATTTTCCATTTCCCCATTTAAAATGCAGTTCCCTGGAGAAACACTCTCCACAATGTCCCTGCCTTTGCATTAAAGCCGTGTTTTCCCTTTGTTACTTACTATTTCTCTAGGTTGCTGAGCCAAAATGGCGAAGGTAGAGAGACGATCACATAAGCATTTCGTATGGGATGCATCGGTAAGCACAGTTTTACATCCCTGGGTGGACCAGGTTCCCAAAGACTCGTTCCTGTAGAGGGTGGGGGGTGGGGGGGAGATCGGGATAAATACGCCTGACTGCCAAATCCGTAATGAAGAAAATGCAATTTAATTGAGAGAATCGTCTACTGTAATTCCCGTACAGGGGAAAAAAAAAAATCTACTTGTTGTTGAACAGGACGTAATTTAGATGCATCTCCAGTAATGCAAAGCGAGAGTGTTTGGAGAAAGCAGGCGGGCGGCGGTACGGCGTGCAGAGAGCTGTCCAGCGCCGGAGGTGCTGAAACCGGGACTGGCTCTGTCCAGCCCTCTGCGAGGAACGGCGGCGGCGGCGGCACGAGCAGCCGCCAGAGCGTTGGCAGCCACTTCCTATGCTCATCGGATCGTTTCAAACACTCATAGAGTGTAAAGAGGCTTTTCACATTGCATACCAGCTCTGATTCCCGTCCCGTATTTTTGGATCGTGAACGCTGACTTTTAAGCCGAGGATTTCTCTGAAAAGCCTGCCTAAAAGGTTAGATAGCATGTGTTGGGTGATATAGAATCTTCTCTGTTGGTTAGGGATTTTTCCTCCCTTTAGAATTAGCTGCTGTGAAAATTTCACCCTGGAAATGGGAAGCAGCAGCAGCGGCATCAGCTGGTTCCGACTCTCATTGCCTTTGCCTGATATCCAGGGGAGTGGTGGGTTTCAGACATCAGCTTCCCACTCCACACTTCACTCAGCCCAAGCTCCTCTGAATCCCTTGACATTTCTTCCCCTCACCCACCTCTCTGCCCCGGGGTTGGAAGCATTAAGCTAACCCCAAGACTGCCAGAACATTTAGAAGAATAACCCCACCTCAAAGTCCCGTAGGGATGGGGAAAGAGGGCCTGCTTCAATCTTCCCTTTGGTGTAGCCATTCAAAATTCTAAAGCATATGGTTTCTTTCCCACCCCAGCAGAACAATAAAAATGGTATCAACCTACGCCTTCTCGGTGGGGGGTGAAGATGGGGGAGAATCCTTCCACCCCCCGGCTGAACTACTCTACAGGAAGAGGAAGAAAAGAAAAAAAAAAAAAAGCTATAGAGTTCAACCAATCAACTTTATTATCATTACACGTGTTATATACTGAATGCACCAATTGTCACCTCCCCTCCCCCAGGCACGGAACTCTCCAAGTAGCAAACCTGTGTGTATGTGTGTGCTTAAATTTCAAACCCAATTACTATCTATGTTAAAAATCACTCTAAAACTCCAGAAGGATAACACATGGCTTGGTGTTAATTTTGATATGGTACTTTTTATTTCATCTACTCCATATCTCTGAATGCCTAAAGCTATTGGGTTAAATATGAATGCAGTCTATTTCTGAGCTATTTCAATGACAGAGGTTTCACTGTGACAGCTGGACTTCCAAGTTGAGCTGTAGAGTATAATTTACACTATCCCTTTTTGGGATTTAGATGCAATATCTTTTTAATATTCATTAATTTGATTTAAATATTGATTTGATATCACTAATATGCACGACTCAAAATACTCTTAATTACAACTTCTTTTAAAAAGGAATAGACTATATTTGGGGAGAGGTACCAAAACATTATACCTAAGTTCACCCAAATACTTCTAAGTATTAGCCAATTAAAAATTTGGTAGGTCTCTTTTCTTTCTCATGATGTCATACAACCATGCAAAATTATATATATATATATACACACACATATATATATATATATATATATTTCAGTTATATCTCAACCAACTGCAACAGTATTAAATTCCAATTCTACCTAACCAGAGCAGCACTTCAATTTATTTCATTGACTGCCTGTCTCTTATCGTCTTGTGACAAACAGTTAAGGCCAAATAAAAAACATTTATCTCAGCTGATTAAAGTTTAAAGAAGAAAGATACATTTAAGAGAATCTGACATGTTTTAAAACACAACATTGCATTATTAATCCTGTATGACAGCTTTACTTTAATGCACTATTTGTTTGTGCTTTCAAGATGGAGTCCAGTACCTACACTTTTCATATTATGTGGCTATGACCAATAAACCAATTCAAAGTCTTACCAGGAAAAAAGTTTACTGCAAATAAGACCTCATGAGACAAAGTGATATATTTATATCTAGGTAATGAAAGTTTGTTACTCAAGAAAATGTTAGTATTACTAAGCTTTGGCTGTCAGATATAAAGTCTATGTTCAATATAATGTTGCTAGACTCTGAAGATCATGTAAATTTTATATGACATCTTCAGAAAACTAGGTCAGTTTACTCTGCTCTGTACAATGATTGCAGTGCTGACCTGGCCCAGTCCCAGGCAAAACTGGGAAGTAAGTGACACTGGTCTCCATGTTTCAATCTTTCATTTCCCCCCCCAAGCATGAAATGTTTCTAATCTCACTGGGCCCCTTTTGATGGGTACCTTCCTGAGGCTTACATAACTTTTCTCCTTACCTTTCTTAGGAATTATTATCCCTTTGTTGACTTTACCTGATGAAACTAATGGAAAACATTATGAGTGACTGAGTACAGCTTGATGTGCTCTCCCCAGTTTAATGCAAGTTATAAAACACAAAATAATGCATCTGATAGCAGAACACCAGAATATGATCAGATGAGTAGGAGTGAACATTTTGAAAGGTGAGGAGGTAACTTCCAACTTCTATATTTGGTTGCTTGCAAGAGCTGAGTAATAAGTGTGATGCCATCTGATGCCAAATTTTAAATTGTTTCATAAAACCTCTTGATATTTTAAAACCAGATAAAACTCTTATAAATTAGTTTTTAAAATCACTAGCATACATGTCACTACTATTACAAAAACTATAGTATATGTCACCTGTATTTTCACACATTTCATAGCTATTCTTACTGTACAAAATTCTTCGAAAGCACGGTACATGTGTCTGACTGATTTCAGGGAGACCTTGTAAAGCAAACTGATGTGTGGTAGAGCTAATGTGAAGCAAAACAGCTTCCACAGTCTGCACAGAACAAGGTTTTAAAGCACGTGGACTATTCCAGCAGTCACATTATTCTTCTAATGTCATAGATTTGCATGCCATGATTAATGGTATATCTTTGAATTATTCTTAGTTATTAAGTCTAGCTTGTCATCAATGGGGCAAGCAAATACAATGAAATATGTTTGAACATTAAAGATATAATAAGAATAACAGACTGAGGATGTCAGAAGCAAACACAAAATGATGATACACACGTTTTACTGAAAAATCACATATTTCTTTCTCACAGTGTCTTTTCTGGGCATTAATTTTTTTTTTCAAATAGTTTTCAAAATAACTAGGCCTGCAGAAATTTCATATAAGCAGCACATTCTTCGTTGGCTACACCTACATTCACCCATGTTAGCTCTTAGCTGTCATCTGTACCTCTTCTCCTTCTTCCTATTATTAGGCTGGCTAAAAGAAGAAAAGAGTCTGCCTGTCCCAAGTATTTGAAAGTACATACCCACAAGGACAGAATGCTGTGAAAATATATGACACAAAATCTATTATTTCCCACCTTAATATTTATTTGAGGTCTTTCCCCAATTTCCTAAGATTCTACATGATTCCTCTTTGGATCGGAGTTCATTGTTGGGGTCTGGATTTCATGGGAGAGTTAAATAATATAGCATGTGACTATATACTCTAGCATTTAAGGTTAAAGAAAAAGATTATCCATTCACTCCAATGAAAAGTTGTTTAGGAAAAAACTGATAGCAAAAACTTATAGTGACACATTTCAAAACTGTTTCAAGAAATCAAACTTTTACCTTTTGAAATACCCATACAACTAAATATTCCACTTAAACCACTCTTTTATAAAACCATCTATTCTACTTCATAATACATCAGTGTGTAAAGTATTTATCATGAATAAGTTATAAACTTTAGCAGGTTTATATCTCAGGGTCGATGTTTTATTTAATTTTTATTTCATTTTAAAGTATAGTTGATTTTCGTTTTATTTAACAAAATTTAACTTAAAAATTTTTTAAACATCTTTATTGGAGTATAATTGCTTTACAATGGTGTGTTAGATTCTGCTGTATAACAAAGTGAACCAGCTATACATATACATATATCCCCTTATGTCCTCCCTCTTGTGTCTCCCTCCCACCCTCCCTATCCCACCCCTCTAGGTGTTCACAAAGCACTGAGCTAATCACCCTGCGCTATGCAGCTGCTTCCCACTAGCTATCTATTTTACATTTGGTAGTGTATATATGTCTGTGCCAGTCTCTCACTTCATCCCAGCTTACGCTTCCCCCTTCCCGTGTCCTCAAGTCCATTCACTACGTCTGCCTCTTTATTCTTGTCCTGTCCCTAGGTTCTTCAGAATCATTTTTTTTAGATTCCATATATATGTGTTAGCATACGGTATTCGATTTTCTCTTTCTGACTTACTACACTCTATACGGCATACTCTAGGTCCATCCACCTCACTACAAATAACTAAATTTCGTTTCTTTTTATGGCTGAGTAATATTCCATTATATATATGTGCCAGATCTTCTTTATCCATTCATCTGTCAATGGACACTTAGGTTGCTTCTATATTCTGGCGATCGTAAATACAGCTGCAGTGAACATGATTCTTTCTGAATTATGGTTTTCTCAGGGTATATGCCAGGCAGTGGATTTGCTGGGTCATACGATAGCTCTATTTTTAGTTTTCTAAGGAACCTCCATACTGTTCTCCATCATGGCTGTATCAATTTACATTCCCACTAACAGTGCAAGAGGGTTCCCTTTTCTCCACACCCTCTCCAGCATTTATTGTTTGTAGATTTTTTGATAATGGCCATTCTGACTGGTGTGAGGTGATACCTCATTGTAGTTTTGATTTGCATTTCTCTAATGATTAGTGATGTTGAGCATTCTTTCATGTGTTTGTTGGCAATCTGTATGTATCCTTTGGAGAAATGTCTATTTAGATCTTCTGCACATTTTTGGATTGGGTTGTTTGTTTTTTTGATATTGAGCTGCTTGTATATTTTGGAGATTAATCCCTTGTCAGTTGCTTCATTTGCAAATATTTTCTCCCATTCTGAGGGTTGTCTTTTCATCTTGTTTATGGTTTCCTTTGCTGTGCAAATCTTTTAAGTTTCATTAGGTCCCACTTGTTTATTTTTCTTTTTATTTCCATTGCTCTAGGAGGTGGGTCAAAAAGGATCTTACTGTGATTTATGTCGTAGAATGTTCTGCCTATGTTTCTCTCTAAGAGTTTTATAGTGTCTGGCCTTACATTTAGGTCTTAATCCATTTTGAGTTTATTTTTGTGTATGGTATTAGGGAGTGTTTTAATTTCATTCCTTTACATATAGCTGTCCAGTTTTCCCAGCACCACTTATTGAAGAGGCTGTCTTTTCTCCATTGTATACTCTTGACTCCTTTATCAAAAATAAGGTAACCATATGTGCATGGCTTTATTTCTGGGCTGTCTATCTTGTTCCATTGATCTATATTTCTGTTTTTGTGCCAGTACCATACTGTCTTTATTACTGTACCGTTGTAGTACAGTCTGATGTCTGGGAGCCTGATTCCTCCAGCTCTGTTTTTCTTTCTCAAGATTGCTTTCACTATTTGGGATTTTTGGGGTCAAATACAAATTGTGAAATTTTTGTTCTAGTTCTGTGAAAAATGCCAGTGGTAGTTTGATAGGGATTGAGCTGAATCTATAGATTGCTTTGGGTAGTAATTTTCACAGTGTTGATTCTTCCAATCCAAGAACATGGTATATCTTTCCATCTGTTTGTATCATCTTTAGTTTCTTTCATCCATGCCTTATAGTTTTCTGCATACAGTTCTTTTGTCTCCTTATGTAGGTTATTCCTAGGTATTGTACTCTTTTTGTTGTAATGGTAAATGAGAGTGTTTCCTTAATTTCTCTTTCAGATTTTTCATCATTAGTGTAGAGGAATGCAAGAGAGTTCTGTGCATTAATTTTGTATCTTGCTATTTCATCAAATTCATTGATTAGCTCTAGTTGTTTTCTGGTAGCATCTTTAGGATTCTCTGTGTATAGTATCATGTCATCTGTAAACAGCGATAGCTTTACTTCTTCTTTTCTGACTTGGATTCCTTTTATTTCTTTTTCTTCTCTGATTGCTGTGGCTAAAACTTACAAAACTATGTTGGAAAATAGTGGTAATAGTGGAAAACCTTGTCTTCTTCCTGATCTTAGAGGAAATGGTTTCAGTTTTGCAACACTGAGGACAATGTTGGCTGTGGGTTTGCATATATGGAGTTTATTATGTTGAGGTAGGTTCCATCTATGCCTACTTTCTGGAGGGCTTTTATCATAAATGGGTGTTGAATTTTGTCAAAAGCTTTTTCTGCATGTATTGAGATGATCATATGGTTTTTCTCCTTCTATTTGTTAATATGGATTATCACACTGATTGATTTGCAAATATTGAAGAATCCTGGCATTTCTGGGATAAACCCCACTTGATCATGGTGTATGATCCTTTTAATGTGCTGTTGGATTCTGTTTGGCAGTATTTTGTTGAGGATTTTTGCATCTATGTTCATCAGTGATATTGGCCTGTAGATTTCATTCTTTGTGACATCTTTGTATGGTTTTGGTATCATGCTTTGCATGTAAGGTTAGGCTGTGTATTTGAGATGTTTCTTGTTTCTTGAGGTGGGAATGTATTGCTATAAACTTCCCTCTTAGAACTGCTTTTGCTGCACCCCATAGGTTTTAGGTCATCGTGTTTTCATTGTCATTTGTTTTTAGATATTTTTTGATTTCCTCTTTGATTTCTTCAGTGATATCTTGGTTATTTAGTAGTGTATTGTTTAGCCTCCATGTGTTTGTATTTTTTACACATTTTTCCCTGTAATTGATATCTAGTCTTATAGCATTGTGGTCGGAAATGATACTTGATATGATTTAAATTTTCTTAAACTTACAAAGGCTTGATTTGTGACCCAAGATATGATCTATCCTGGAGAATGTTCCAAGAGTGCTTGAGAAGAAAGTGTACTCTGTTGTTTTTGGATGGAATGTTCTATAAATATCAATTAAGTCCAGTTTGTTTAATGTATCATTTAAAGCTTGTGTTTCCATATTTATTTTCATTTTGGATGATCTGTCCATGGGTGAAAGTGTGGTTAAAGTCCCCTACTATGATTTTGTTACTGTCGATTTCCCCTTTTATGGTTTTTAGCATTTGCCTTATGTATTGAGGTGGTCCTATGTTGAGTGCATAAATACTTACAATTGTTATATCTTCTTCTTGGATTGATCCCTTGATCATTATTTAGTGTCCTTCTTTGTCTTTTGTAATAGTCTTTATTTTAAAGTATGTTTTGTCTGATATGAGAATGGCTACTCCAGCTTTCTTTTGATTTCCATTTGCATGGAATATATTTTTCTATCACCTCACTTTCTGTCTGTATGTGTCCCTAGGTCTGAAGTGGTCTCCTGTAGACAGCATATATATGGGTCTTGTTTTTGTATCCATTCAGCCAGTCTTTGTCTTTTGGTTGGAGTTTTTAATCCATTTACATTTAGGGTAGTTATCGATATTTTTGTCCTATTACCATTTTCTTAATTGTTTTGGCTTGTTATTGTAGATCTTTACCTTCTTTTGTGTTTCCTGCCTAGAGAAGTTCCTTTAGCATTTGTTGTAAAGCTGGTCTGGTGGTGCTGAATTCTCTTAGCTTTTGCTTGTCTGTAAAGGTTTTAATTTCTCCATTGAATCTGAATGAGATCCTTGCTAGGTAGAGTAATCTTGGTTGTAGGTTCTTCCCTTTCATCAGTTTAAATATGTCCTGCCACTCCTCTCTGGCTTGCAGAGTTTCTGCTGAAAGATCAACAGTTAACCTTATGGGGATTCCCTTGTATGTTATTTGTTGCTTTTCCCTTGCTGCTTTTAATATTTTTTCTTTGTATTTAATTTTTTATAGTTTGATTAATAGTTCTCTTGGCATGTTTCTCCTTGGATTTATCCTGTATGGGACTCTCTGTGCTTCCTGGACTTGATTGACTATTTTCTTTCCCATATTAGGGAAGTTTTCAACTATAATTTCTTCAAATATTTTCTCAGTCCCTTTCTTTTTCTCTTCTTCTTCTGGACCCCTATAATTCAAATGTTGGTGTGTTTAATGTTGTCCCAGAGGTCTCTGAGTCTGTGTTCGATTCTTTTCATTCTTTTTTCTTTATTCTGCCCTGTGGTAGTTATTTCCACTTTTTTATCTTCCAGATCACTCATCTGTTCTTCTGTCTCAGTCATTCTGCTATTGACTCCTTCTAGAGAATTTTTAATTTCATTTATTGTGTTCTTTATTGTTTGTTTTCTCTTTAGTTTTTTCTAGGTCCTTGTTAAATGTTTCTTGTATTTTCTCCATTCTATTTCCAAGATTTTGGATCATGTTTACTATCATTACCCTGAATTTTTTTCACGTAGACTGCCTATTTTCTCTTCATCTTTTAGGTCTGGTGGGTTTTTACCTTGCTCCTTCATCTGCTGTGTGTTTCTCTGTCTTCTCATTTTGCTTAACTTACTGTGTTTGCGGTCTCCTTTTCACAGGCTGCAGGTTTGTAGTTCCCATTGTTTTTGGTGTCTACCCCAGTGGCTAAAGTTGGTTCAGTGGGTTGTGTAGGCTTCCTGGTGGATGAGACTTGTGCCTGTGTTCTGGTGGATGAGGCTAGATCTTGTGTTTCTGGTGGGCAGGACTGCATCCAATGGTGTGTTTTGGGGTGTCTGTAAACTTATTATGATTTTAGGCAGCCTCTCTGCTAATGGGTGGGGTTGTGCTCCTGTCTTGCTAGTTGTTTGGCATAGGGTGTCCAGCACTGTAGCTTGCTGGTCGTTGAGTGGAGCTGGGTCTTAGTTTGAGATGGAGATCTCTGGGAAAGCTTTTGCCCTTTGATATTATGTGTAGCCAGGAGGTCTCTCATAGACCAGTGTCCTGGACTCGGCTCTCCCACCTCAGAGGCACAGTCCTGACACCCGGCCTGAGCACGTGGACCCTGTCAGCCACACGGCCAGGTACGTGGGGTGTTTCTTGCCTTTTGAGAAGTCTGAGGCCTTCTGCCAGCGTTCAGTAGGTATTCTGTAGGAGTTGTTCCAGATGTAGTTGTATTTCTTATGTATTTGTGGGGAAGAAGGTGATCTCCATGTCTTACTCCTCTACCATCTTGAAGGTCTCTCCTATCTCAGGGTTTTAATGGTAAATTTATTCAAAACCAAAATAGCTACAGCAACAATTCTTTAAAAAATTACACACAGCTTCTGAGTACACTGTCCTTGCAATGTATGTGCACTGAAAGAAAGTAATTATTTTCCAATCATAACAGTCATTAACTTCTAAGAATTAGGTGAATCTATATCACTTTTAATGTATATGTCATACCAAAATGAATAATGCATATAGTTTCTTTGTATAAGTTATTCTCATAATACAGAAAATTTTGGAGTGCAGATAAAAAATGTTCCCAATTTTGAGTAAAAAAGTCTTTAAGGGTAATTTCTACTTTTTAGGACATTGGAAATACTGAGAACTTTGTTATCTCTAGCAACCATTAGTATGTTAAAACACAGTGAAACATGAAATCAGAAAGTTTTGCTAGAAGTAACCTTAGTGATCACCTAGCCCGTTGGTTTTCAACACTTGCTGTATATTAACGTCACCTGGAGACCTTTAAAACTTAAACCCTGAGGTGGAGTCTGCGCATTATTACTTTTCTAATGCTCCCCAGATGATTCTAGTGTGCAGCCAAGGCTGAGAACCACTGATCTATCCCAACCATCTAGTTTTACAGAGGAGGAAAGTGAAGTGCAGGGAATTCAGGAAGCTTATTTTAAGGCACAAAGTGAGACACAAAGTTGGGCTTCTCCTTTTCAGATTAGAGTTTTTTTAATACTAACTTTTAGTTGTAGTCCGTTTTAAAGCAGAATGTAATGAACAGTCCTATAAAAAGATCTGAATATCATGCCTATTTACACTTGCAAACAATGTGGCCCTCGTGTAATGGTTTTAGCAAAGTATGAGTTATCAGTGGATGAAGTTAGCTAAGGACAGGTTGTCATGCTTTGGTGTTCATCCTGTTTTTTAATTGATATATTGTATGACATGTAAAAAAAACAAACATTGAGTTTATACCAATTTTTCATGACATAAAGTATCTCTCATCTGTAGTGAGATCATTTATAGTTTGAGGTGATATATAAGTTGAAATTACAAATTCTGAAAACATGATATTGAGTAAAAGTTATAAGCTCTTTTTTCCTTCTAAAAATATCCTCTATTTAGATACAATAGAGGATTTTCATATCAATTATCATAATGACTGCATATAGTAATATACACTAGTATACACAGACACATATATAATTTTTTTTTAATTTAAAAAGAATAATACCAACATAAAGCATTTATAGTTCATTCACTGTGGTGAAATTTAGGAGTGAGTACTTTGCTACCAGCAGGAAGAGCACTTATCATCCACTAGGCTGAACCTGGAATTAATAGTGACCTCTCCAGACCATACTTAACACCAGATTTCCAATTCTTTGCCTAGAAATGAACTAGTTCTAGGAACATGCTACACTTAGATCTTTCCAGCACTCCTCTGTGCATATTCATGTTTTCTGTCCAACTCTAGAATATTAGTTGATAAATTCACCTCACTTTCTTTATTTATAAAATTAACACTTTCCATGCCACACTAGAATATTAGTGCTTTTGACAATTGTATCTTGTTCAGATTTGAATCTCTGACATACTGCTTTTCACTTAGTAGGGACTTAAATGTTTGTTCAGTTAATTTAATAATTAGTTACACTTCAAGGGATGGCTTCTAATGCTGTTGGACCCAGACAGATTGTCTTAGCTCCAATTCTTTTGCTGTCCTTCAGCATATAGCAGAAATGCAATCTGAAGAGTATCAATGGATCTTAATAGGCTTATCTATTTGCTTTTGGTCCTCAAACATCATTTGATGATGAACTCTGAAAGACTCAGCATCCTTCAGTGATTATGTTCACTCCAGCAGTGAGGCCTGAGTCTTCACTAAGCAGTCAATAAGTATATAGTGAGTGCTTTTCAAATGCCAAAGTAGAAGACACATACAAAAAGAAAACTAACAGTTTCTTTCTTAGAAAAGTTGGCAATCTGGTTGGAAGACTATATAATCCAAGAATGTTTTCTATCTTATTAGTTTTACAAATTATTCCCGAAAATGCTGTTAATATGGCCCTTCTATTTTAAGCCACTATCATCTCTCCTCTAGATAAATATCATCATTGGGCTCCTTGTTCCTTCCCTGCTATCTATCCTTAAGTTCAATTTCAACACAGCAGCCAGAGATCCTGTTGACACATATGTGAACTCACATCACTCTGTTCAAAACTCTATCAATGGTTCTTCCCATCTCACTTGAAGTAAATGACAAAGCAGTTAAAATAACCTATAAGGACCTCTACCAGCTGGTCATTATCTCTTTCTTTAAAAATTAATTAATTTATTTATTTATTTATTTTTGGCTACATTGGCTCTTCACTGCTGTGCGCGGGCTTTCTCTAGTTGCAGTTAGCGGGGACTACTCTTTGTTATGGTGCGCAGGCTTCTCATTGCAATGGCTTCTCTTGCTGCAGAGCACGGGCTCTAGGCATGAAGGCTTCAGTAGTTGTGGCTTGCGGGCTCCAGAGCGCAGGCTCAGTAGTTGTGGTGCATGGGCTTACTTGCTCCATGGCATGTGGGAACTTCCCGGCCCAGGGCTCAAACCCATGTCCCCTGCATTGGCAGGCAGATTCCTAACCACTGCACCCAAGGAAAGCTCCTGTTTTCACCTCTTTACCTTCCTCTCCTAACACAATACCTTTTCTCTTCATTTCCAACCACACTGAGCTCTTCGTTTTCTCACCTTGGCATTTTGTGCTGGCAAATCTCATGGCCAAGAATGTATTCCTCAAAGATAATAACGTTGCTATTCCCTCACATCACATATGTCTCTGCCCTTATGTCATTCTCCCAGAGATGTCACTGACTATCCAGCTTAAAGTAGTAACTCTGCATCTGTAGTAGGTTAAAATG
>NW_020173921.1:781419-795839 GCF_003031525.2 Neophocaena asiaeorientalis asiaeorientalis
CGGGCTCCAGAGCGCAGGCTCAGTAGTTGTGGTGCATGGGCTTACTTGCTCCATGGCATGTGGGAACTTCCCGGCCCAGGGCTCAAACCCATGTCCCCTGCATTGGCAGGCAGATTCCTAACCACTGCACCCAAGGAAAGCTCCTGTTTTCACCTCTTTACCTTCCTCTCCTAACACAATACCTTTTCTCTTCATTTCCAACCACACTGAGCTCTTCGTTTTCTCACCTTGGCATTTTGTGCTGGCAAATCTCATGGCCAAGAATGTATTCCTCAAAGATAATAACGTTGCTATTCCCTCACATCACATATGTCTCTGCCCTTATGTCATTCTCCCAGAGATGTCACTGACTATCCAGCTTAAAGTAGTAACTCTGCATCTGTAGTAGGTTAAAATGAGCTCAAATTCTATATAATTCTTCTCATCAAGAGGTGGAGCTTCCTTCCTCTTCCTTTGAATCTTGATAAGCCTGTGGCTTGATCTGGTCAGAAAAATTCAGTAAAAGGGATGTGTGACTTTTCCTGGAGGTCTCAAAATGTCTTACAGTTTCTACTCTCATCATCCTGGAATTTTGCTTTCATGTGAGGACAAGAAACCAGCACCAGCTACCAGCCATGTGAGTGAGGCCGTATTAGATCATCCATCCCTAGGCTGAGCAGTCAAGTGACTGTAGCCTCGTGAATGACACCAGAGGAGACCAGCAGAAGAACCAAACAGCTGAACTCAGTCAAAGAGCTTTGAATTATGGAATCATGAGCATTAACATGATTCTTTCTCTAAGCCACTAAGATCTGAGGTGATTTGTTCCATAGGAAGTAATACACTATCCAAGACTTTCCCACATGCCCTTGACCTTACTCTGATCTATTGTTGCCCACAGCACTTATTATATCTGATATATTTATGTGTGTATTTTTAAATTCATTTTTTGCCTGTCTTTGCTTACTAGAACGTAAACTTCCTGAGAGCAGTGATATTGTTACGCTCATTTCAGTCTTCCCAGATCCTAAAACAGTGCTGGACACTTAGTAGGTGCTCAATAAATATTTGTTGAATGACTACCTGGTACAGATTTTATCCTAGTGTAATTGGACTTTCTGACCACATTACTTCATTTGTTTATTTTTTTTAACAAATATTTATTCATCATCAAATAGATTCAGACACTGTGCTAGGTTATTTTGTGGACATATAAATTTCCACTTTGCCTTTTGGAGCTTGAGAGCTTCAGTGGAAATTATCTTGCAGGTGTAGTGTCATTGCCACTTTGTCATAAAATACACATTAAAACCAAGAATATGTTACTCTTGAGGGTCACTGAATAATATTTACACGAATGGTAGCACCAGTTTTATTTCCAGTAATATTATTTATTTATTTACTTACTTACATTTAAAACTGTGGTAAGAACACTTAACATGAGATCTACAGTATATACAGTTGACTGTAGGCACAGTGTTGTACAGCAGATCTCTGGAAATTATTCATCTTGGATAATTGAAACTTTGCCCCTGTAGAACAGAGACTCTCCATTTCATCCTCCCCCATCTGCTGGCAACCATGATTTCAGAAGTATAGGCAACAAAAGCAAAAAAAGGTAAGTGGCCTCTATAAGCTAAAAAGCTTCTGCACAGCGAAGGAAGCAAACGTGAGTGAAATGGCAACCCACAGAATGGGAGGAAATACCCTCAAACCATATAAATGATAAGGGGTTAATCTAAAATATATAAGGAACTCTTACAACTCAATCATGAAAAAAAAAAATTTAAAAATGGGCAAAGTATGATCTTTTTTGTCTTTTTTTAAACTGGAAATGTGAGAGTAGAAAGAATTATGGGAAGTAATAACATTAAGGGAACCAATCTACTGGCTTATAAATATGTATAAATATCTTCATCATGATTTATTAATAATTAAAGGTTAAAATATGCTAGCTGCCATCATTAATTAGTCAATAGGCAAATAAAAATAATCATGCTGATGAAAATAACAGCTAACATTTACTGAGTGTCTACTCAAAGTTAGGTGCTGTGGTAGATACTTTAAATACATTTATGAAAAAATCCTGAAATGAAATATCAAGGTTAGATAGTACTGACAAATAGACCTAATGCCTCCATCTGTGATCGTGAGGACCCTGGAGACAAAAGAGCCTGGAGTTGGAAGGTACCTAGATATCTCCATCTGTATAGGATCCATGTAACCCCTGGACACCTATCTTTGGCTTTATTATTATATGTTTAAAATACGGAAATGGTGACTTTCCTAAGGCCATTCAACTGGTACAGGGCTATGCCAGGAACTGAGCCCGAGTCTGTGTGACTTCAGAGCAGATTCCCGTCCCTCTGCTCTCTTAGCGATGAGGAGATAGGAGACGGCACGGTCTGAGCTAGGAATGCATAGGGAGAGCAGCCAGAAATGTCACGGTTTGGGGAATTAAAACCTGACAGATTGTCATACAGAGTGAAGTAAGTTAGAAAGAGAAAGACAAATATCATATAATATCACTTATATGTGGAATCTATAAAAATGGTTCAGATGAACTTATCTGCAAAACGGAAATAGAGTCACAGAAGTAGAGAACAAACTTATGGTTACCAAGGGGATAAGTGGGGGGAGGGATAGGTTGGGAGATTGGGATTGACATATACACACTACTACATACAAAATAGATAACTAATAAGAACCTGCTCAGTGGCACAGGGAACTCTACTCAATATTCTGTAATAACCTATATGGGAAAAGAATCTCAAAAAGAGTGGATATATGTATATGTGTAACCGATTCACTCTGCTGTACACCTGAAACTAACACAACAGTGCAAATCAACTATATTCCAATAAAATTTAATTTAAAAATATCTCACAGAAAATAGGTGGGGTGGATCTCATAAAAAGGTGATTGGAAAGGGCAAATACTTAAGAGAATAAAAAGATGTGGCTTGAGAATTGTCACTGTGGGCACAGAGGACATTAAGAACATTTGAGACAATGATTTTCGTAGAGGTCTCAGATGGAGACTAGACTTCTGGAAGATAAAAAAAGGAACCCTGTGATATCGAAGAGGTTAGCAATAGAAGAAAAAAGACTGCATGCAAGTCAACACAGAAACATAACATTTTATCAATTATGTTTTTATTTGAAGTAAGAATAAATCTCCTAATGCCTTCCCATGCAGACCTTAACTGTCCACTGAGAAGAGATTCTGATAGGATGCAGCAATGGTGAGACAGAAGTCCCACAGTTTGATTCAGTGTTGGTATGAGAAAGTGTTATTCGTGTCAATAAAATGAAAGAAAATTCAAGAATAAAGTTTCACTCTGTGTATGGCTGATTCATCTTGTTGTGCAGTGGAGGTTAACACAACATTGGAAAGCAACCATACTCCAATAAAATTTTTTTAAAAATTCATTTATATCATTTTAAGCCTTTTTTGTTCTCAGAAATGTCCCCCAAATTTGTTTAGACAAATTTAAAAGAAAAAAAGAGCAGAATCAATGGGCAGAAAAAAAAAAAAAGAGATGGTTTGCAGGATACAGAGATAAAATTCTGAATGGAACTGGAGGGGACTGTTATAATACATTTTAATTTATTGATGAATTATGTATGGTATGTCTACTAAAGTAGCAAAAATACACTTTAGTTCTATCTATAACTAGATTAAGAAAGATTTCCAAAGTCATTCTTGGGAGTAGGTAAGGGAAGCTCCAAAAAATTATTTTTCCTCTCATTTCTTTTTAAAACACTTTCAAATTTCTTGAACACTGAGTGTTAGTTAATCTCAAAATCACAAAATAATTCATTCTATTTGGATATTTTCCTCCCTCCAAAAAAACTGTTTATCTGGGCTAGTAGCCAGTTTCTAGTCTGATATAATCTGCAACAGCTGAGATGCACAGCCCTAGAAAAGTAGGATTATTGAAATAAAATAGAGCACATGTAAACATATGTTACTTTCCATGCTAGTTCTCAGATAATATGGACACAAAGCAGTCCTGGGATATGGCTAGACCATTGTCAATTTATAAAACAACAATGTGTATCCAATTAAAAATTAACTTGCTCATTTCCTGATTCCAATGACTTCTGTTTCTTTTTGTACAGGGTTAATTCCGAATGTGTAAAATACACATATAAAAGAGATTGAAAATATATTTGATGAATTAATTACAGTAGTTCCTTCAGGGTATTGAATTATAAGTATTTTTTGCTTCTTTATATTTTTCCCATATGACTATATTACATCTATAATAAAAAAATTGTTTTGTGATTCAAAAATAAAATTATATGAAATATCAAGCTAATATATCATTATCAGAAGATTAATTATTTCATAGTCTTTATTTGTAGAAAATGAATATTTCTTCAAAAGTACTTTTATAATTTGCACCACAATAGTCCCCTTACCAGAAAACTAAAGGGATAAACTTAAGGAAAATCTATATATAGCTTTAAAACTGTACATATATTTATATGTGATTCAGGAATCCAATTTTAAATGGATCCTCCAAGTCTTTTATTATTGGATATCAAAAGTCATTTTGTAGCATATAAATATTTTCTCTTAAACTACAGTAGCATTATGGCACACTGAATTGAATTAATAATGGTTGGCGTCATACACTGATGTTTAATTTTGTTACTTTCCACTCTTTACCAAGGGAGGTATAATCTTATATAATCTTTTGCTAAAGTTATATAAATAATCTACCCAGATTTATAGTGATAAAGCAGACTTTGCAAACTGACATTTAACCACTGACTTACAATGGTCATCTTTAAGCTTTAGCCACTATTTTGCAGAAGACCCAGTAAAAAAGACAACTTATAAGAGAATATATAGTCCTGGACCCACAAGGGAAGGTCAGCTGTTTATCCTGGAAATTTATGCTACATATTTTGGGACAAGATGATAAATGTTGTGAATTCTTACAGGGTTCCTAGCACCTTGAAGTCAAATCACCAAACTGTTGAAAATTATCAACCAAAAATACTTCATAAACCATTGTAAAAGGTACAACTATGATTCACACCAGTTTTCTATAGGCAGAAATCCTGGCACAAAAAATTTCAACACAGAATCACTGAGTAAGTGTCTAAGGCAGCTATTTGTATTATAGAACCTGTTTTTCCCGTATTCCATTTGAGATTATAATTATGATGTGGTTTGGCTGTAAACTGGTCTAGTCATACTTTTGGCACTGGGTCACGGGCCAGCTGTTTTCCAAGTTAAAAACTGGAGCACATGCCTGCAATGTTAACCTAAACTGGAAGAATAGTTCTCAACAATTTACTGTTGAGACATGAAACTGAGGTATCACTTAGGGGTGGAAGCTTAATTCACTCAAAATTCTGATGCATTATTTCCGGGATAAAGCTAAAAGTCTGTTTTTAATATCAGAGTTATTATTTTCAAGAAACAGAAATTTTAAATCTTGGGTTAATCATACTTCAAAAATTATGATTCATCATTGCCTACACAGAAACTGAAAGAAACAAGGATTCATATAGTCTAAATGACTATCTGGGTGGCACGATATTCTTAGAACTCTGCAAAAGGGAACCCTGAGTATTTGGGGACTGTTTCTCTGTTCACTTCCTCAGTGTATTATGTGCAAATTTGGGAACGTGGATATTCACAGAGAGGAAATGGAAATTATTGTAGTGGCAGAACAAAGTATTACTGCATGCAAACACATTGATGTGAAATAAGATAGTCTATGAAAAACTGAATTCAATTAAAATATAAGCTAAGAAAATAATCTGTTCACCTCAACCAAGTGGTTCCTGGTCATATACTTATTCAACTAACACACTAATTTTGTACCAGCCCCCAATATCACTCATCTGCAACTATTGAATTCTTTATAAACGAATCAATATCCCAGCATTGCAGTGTTGAAAGTGAAAAATCTCATTCAATAAAAGCCACGCTACAAACGTTTTGTACCTACTTGATGACAGAGGTAAGTTCTTACACCAAATCAAACTTTGTAATAATGGCGTCAGTAAATATTCTTTTCATCTGTTTTTTTTCCTTCTAATTAAAATTACTCTTTGAATTTACTTGCAACTAGTTTCAAAAGACCTTGCCAAGTTTCCTCCCTTTTATATCATCTATAGAATTTATGAGAAAACAAATATCCTTGTCCTGCATAGTTGTGTCATCTTTGTTTTTTAAAGTCACAGATGTGGCAACAGGAAACACAGTTTCTGGTTTCAGCACCACCACAGTACTTTTATCTGGAGGAAATCCTTAGCCTAACCTGGGACTCAGTATACTCATCGATAACATTCGACAATTGCATGTTCTATCTACCTTTTTGGGATTTGTGTTGAAAAAACTCAAGATAATAGACATCCTTACCAATTATTTATTTAGTTGCTATATGGCCCAGACATTATTAATGGGAATGAAAATACTTTCTCTAAAGAAAGTTAAAAGTTCTATATAAATGCAATATATTATCACGATGATCACATCTACCATATTATCGACAAGAAAACCATGTCAGAGGAGTCAAGTGACATGATCAAGACTATCCATCAAAGATACTCTCTTTTACCATTGCATCATAACATTTCCAGGTTTAAGAGTCCGGGTTTGGAAGACCCAAAATTAAAAGAAATAAAGTAATTAATATCCTCCATGGAGAAGAAAAGAGAAGGTATGAATTGATTTTTCACCATGAATTTTTTTTATTACTATAAAGACCTAAAGAATTGAAAACAGAACCCTGAATTAGCAACTCTCTTTGTGATCACAGAATCACACAGCCAACAGCTACATCACATATTGTTTTTAAGTCATGGGTGACTAGCAAACTATCAGGAGAAAATGTATACACTACCAGAGGAGGGATCCATGCCATATCCTGAAATGAAATACAAAGGATGTGATCTTTCTATCTCCTAAACACTGCCAAGAAATTATCAGTGGAAACCTCCCATTCAAAGTACTCTCTCTGGAAATTATGAATATTTAAAACAAATGCCCTTAGAAGTATGGTCAAGAAGAACAATGTGTGAAATTACAAAAATGTAGTAATTTCTACAAAATTCTGGCTTTGAGGAAACTTGAAGATAGATCAAAAAGATGTTAGGTAAGTGAGGATAGAGGACCTCTACCGCTGATGAGAGTTCACAGAGAAAGCATTGTTCCCAGACTCTAGAACATCCTGGATCACCCACCTGGCCAGGCATTTGCTAAGCTAACCACTCTTGACTACATGTCAACTTGACAAGAGAGAAGCAATGGAAGCCTGTGCTTAATTCCTCAATGACAGCAGAAGCAGAAAGGATGATAAAGAAGCAGGAGTGACTTTATGTGATTTATGTAATGTGTTTTTATTAAGTTCAGTGCTTAACAGTGCTTAATGTTTAAGTTGATTTTTAAATTCTGACATAAAAGTTGAAAGAATGGTATTCTCTGTATTCTTGGGTAGGTGAAATTAAGGCTTTTTAGGTACTGATTTAGACACCATAAAATACTGACTTTCATCATTTAGAGAACATGAAATTTTGCTTTAACCTCATTTATTTGTAAATTTATATAAAATGTTTTAATGACTTTTTTATTCTCTGCACAGTATAGGTTATAGAGGTTTCAAAGACTGAAAGATACACAGTATAACATGAAGACATACGCAGCTTGTCCATCTCCACTCCCAATTAAGAAAATTTCAAACCCTATAACCCAATTAGAGATTGTAAGAGTGTGGCTAGTGATCTGGTGACAAGGGGAAAGAAGTGTGTGAATCCATTTCTCAAAAGTTTGGCATTTAAAGAAATATGTGTTGCATGTACTTAAATAAAAGTGTTCTATCTTCTATAGGCCGAAATCCTGGCACAAAAAATTTCAACACAGAATCACTGAGTAAGCATCTAAGGCAGCTATTTGTATTATAGAACCTTTTTTTTCCCCTATTCCATTCGAGATTATAATTATGATGTGTTGTGTTCTATCTTCCTATGTGTTCTACCTTCTTACAATGCTGTGGTTCCACTGGTACTATGGCTTCTCTGTACATTAAAAAGGTGAGCTGTGAAAATTCATGGTTGAAGGAGAGCCCTGAACCCTCCATGGCACAATTAACATTTTAATAAAAAGTCAGGACCTTTCATGTTTTGGATCTCAACTGTTTGTCGTCTGAGTGGACCTCAATCTGTTGAACTCAGAGAATGGGGTGATTCTGTCTTAGTGAGATTTTAAACAAAAGTAGATCACACAGGCCACTGTTTCCGCTTGATACTGCTCTCTCCTTCGTTAGCAGAGCTCCCTTATATTCGAAGGTGCCATGTCAGAGTCCAACAACTAGTTTTCAGCTCTGGCTTCTTTTTTAACAGGTACAAAAATTGTACCCACAACACTCACATTCCGGGAGTGGTTAATTGCAGGTCCCCCTCATTTGCAATGTGCAGCGGGCTAACTGCTATTTGGGGACACGATAACTTGAAAAGGAAGCATTGGGTAATGCTTGTTATTTAATTATTTACAAATCAAACTTTGCCTCATACACCAGAGGCACTAAACTTCTTCATTGGAGACAAGTTTGATGGTCATTAAAAAGCTATTTGTTTTGAGGTTTCAAAACAAAAACTACCTTAAAAATGTTCTAATGTTTAGAAAAACACTTTTACTCCTAGACAACATCTTTCAAAAAACACTAAAAACCGGGCTTCCCTGGTGGCGCAGTGGTTGAGAGTCCGCCTGCCGATGCAGGGCACACGGGTTCGTGTCCCGGTCCGGGAAGATCCCACATGCCGCGGAGCGGCTGGGCCCGTGAGCCATGGCTGCTGAGCCTGTGCGTCCGGAGCCTGTGCTCCGCAACGCGAGAGGCCACAGCAGTCAGAGGGCCGCGTACCGCAAAAAAAAATACAAACACTAAAAACCAATATCCTATTTTCATTACGAGGCAAAATAAAAAAACTGTCATGAGAAAGATTCCTATGGGAAAGTTTCAAGCATCTTAAAAACGAGGCTTATAATAGGAAAGCCTTCTCCGTCTTAATATAACATCACTAATATAAAATTCGAGTTGCTTCTCCCTTCTTCATATCTCATTTCTGACTACTGCAGACCCATTACTCTAACGTATGTTACACATATAGCACAATATTTGTTATATTATTATTCTTATAAGGTAAAGACTGCAGAATCTCAGGGAATTTTGACTTTCATTTCTTAGTGACAAGAAAGCATAGCTCTAGTTATCTCTAAAGAAGTGAACATTCATAATACATATAGATATTGAAGTAGTTCAACCACTGCTTTAAATTTTGCTTACTGATTCAGTCAAGGACAGCATGCACATTTACCTATGAGTTATGTAATCTTTTAGCAAAGTTGAAGACTCCAGTGGTGTTCGTTGTGTCCTTCAGCATTCCTGTTTTCCTCTTAACCATAATCAAGGATATTTTTTTAAAAACTTAAAGTATAGAAATGTCTGCCATATTTAGTTGATTGATTTTATGAAGAACAGTTGTCACATGGTGTCTGCCACTGAAGTGAATGTCATCTGGAGAAGAAGACTCCAAGTTCTCCAAAGAGAATCAGACATCAACATAATGCCCCACAATATAAACCACCTATCTTTGTAGCCAACCATCTAGGATACATAGAAGATCCCAGGAAATCAGAAAGATTCCTATTGAGGATGCATTTGGGAAGGCTGGTATGAAGACTGTTTATCCTCAGAATGGCACAGAGAATTCACTTTGCACAATTTCCAACATTGCAATTTTAAGGCAAAGAAACAAATTACCTATGTTAAAACTTCTCTAACTCAGGCCATTAGATGTATCTTCAATGTCCTAGAGTTTAACTGTAGCCATTTGGAGCGACAGACACAGAATCAAACATAGCCCTAGGAAGTGTAATAATGAGTTCTGCAGCAGTGGTTTTCTATTATTAAGGTGGCTTCTGGACTTTTAACACATGAGACAAATGTGGATAGAAATCCACTTCACCTCCAAGTAAGAGTGATGGTATTTCATGAACTGGTTTGGGAAGATATTTAAGAACCCTGTAGATGTACAGAAAATCTGCTGTGGGCGGCACCGTAAATTTCCACTGGCTCCACCTTCTAAAGGCGACAGATTCTCTACGGAAAATCAAGCACAAAAGAAGAGGAAGAAGGGGGAGAACTTGCTTCTGGAGTCCCCTGTCTCTAGCCCTGGAGTTCAGTAGGATTTCTTTTAGGCTCTGAGTACAGACGTCCTTATGGTAACATTTATTCATATCCTTGTGAGTTTGTTGTCTTTTATATCTTACGTGAACTGTTCACTGTTACGCAGCTTCTCTTCCCAGAACCAAAGAGATTCTTGGTTTGTATATCTACACCAGGACACCAACGACCCAGGGCTGCAGTTATACAGAAAGCTGACACAAATAGAGCTTTATAGGTGGAAGAATATTACTAATGGATTCTAAGATTGGACTGCTATTTAAAATACGAGTAGATCCCATTTGTACAAGACTCAGTCTTGACATTAATGGGTTCAAATATTCAACAACAAGGACTTACGGACCACTCTGGACAAAAGTGTTTATACTGATATAACAATGGCTGCTTCATTTGCACTATAATGCTTGAAAGACCTTGATCTTTTTTTCAGACGGAGATAAGGTTTTTACGGGCACACCCAAAGGTATTAACGTTAAGTGCAAAAAGAAGTATCTCAAGACAATCTCCTAGATATCAGAGGCCTTGAATCCCTATGCAAGAGTCAGATACTCTGAGCCCAATATTCTCGATCACCTCTTTCATACCTTTGAATTTTTAAAACTAAATAGCTATCTAGCTCCAAAGGGGTGGGGTGGCAGGGGAAAGGGATATAGTTACATTACTCTTAATTCAGCTAGGTTTAAATCTTACTTTCAGATATACCTCAGGAAGGACTCAAGGACAGAGAACTCTCCCACCTGACAGCGAAGGGGTCCGCAAAGAGAAGCGAATCAGGGTTTTGAATCATCCTAGCAGTACAAGGGAGAAAACACGCTAACACCAAATTATCCATCTCCCGCGGTCTCTTTCAGCCAAATCGAAGGCCATGCGGGACCAGCGTTGAGATCTGCTGCAGCCCAGATGGGATGTTGGCTGACACACTGCTTCCTTTGCCTTGCAGCTAAGCCACCTTGAACAAACCGCTGCATTCCTGCTGTGTCACACAGCCCTCCTTACCAGCCAAGTTACCAACTGTAGATAATTTAGGACTGCTACACTCAGGAATAAGGGACAGGAAAAACAGATGCTCAAGGCTGGGTTTTACCAATTTTATTCTGTGTGCTTCCTATTGCTTCGTAAAAACTTTTTCCCCATAAGTTTTAATTGCAATCACTGTGCAGATGGCTCTTAGAGGCTTGAGGTAAGGAGGCCAGCCATTGCCTCAGACACGCCTCCAGTGCGGTATTGATAAATCCCCTCCCTTCTCAGTGGCTGCTGCCAGGACTCAGACAGAGCCTCAGAGGGTGCTTATGGGGACTACGTCTCTGGTGGGACTCCTTCTGGACCAGGCAGCTGCACCACCCACTCAGGACTCAGAGAAGCTGAGGGTTCCCTCTTGTCAGTCATTGATTGGACTGGATCCAGAGTGGCTGAAAGGAGGTGTGATGATTTATGCACCCCTTTTGTTCCAGGAAGAAGGATCATGCCCGTGAGTGTCTTTTTCCTTTTCCTCAATAAGCCCCTTCCTGGCTTCAGGACAAGGTAGGCCACAGGTGCACGTGAGGCTGGTCGTACTGTGCTGTCCCAACGCTAAACCTGAAGGCCTGCAGTCCCTCTGTTGATTGATGGCTGATTTCATCATCTCCCTGAAGACCATTAAATTCAAAGCCACTGGGATCCCCTGCCCCTGAAATCTAAACACAGTCGCTTTCAGGACCAGTGGGCGGTCTCTTTCCAGTTATTTGGGCCAAATAGATTTTGTATACTTTGGGACTCCATGGACCCTTTTAGGGTTTTCTAGGCTGTTTTTCTGTTTCTGCAGAACGGACACACATGGGGCTTCCTTTTATATGTTCTTGGAATTGTTCTGCTCAGAGGACTCTATATCCCAGGGTTTTCTCTCTCCTCTGGTCTCTCACAGTGGGACCTGTGGTTGAGGACATTTACGCAGCCCTGGTCTTACCCACAGGCATTGCACAGACGGTTGACACAGTCTCACTTACCTCTGAGCCCTCCTTTGTCTGGGCGGGGGCGTCAGTGCCCACCATGACCCCAACAAAGCCCTGCAGTGACTCTTCTCACAAAGTGTTAAAAGCCCTTCAAATCACTAAGCTTTTTGATAGGAACCTTGATCTTGAAATAGACTTAAGCAAATTTTATCACTAATTCTGGTTATTCAAATGCAAATGCTCCCAGGCAGTAGTCTGTGGGGATGTAAAACAGTTCTGTTTAGACCCATTAACGCCTCTCAATCAAGCAAATTCTTTGGCCCAAGGCCTCCCATTCATCCATCCACTTAAACAAAGTGTCTACTATTGTCAGGCATTTACTAGACTTTGGGGAAGATTAAAAAGATACTCTGTCACCAAAACCATTATCATCCTTAAAATAAGGTCAATATTTAGTAGCAACTTAAAAACATGATGGGCAGAATACACATTTATTTCTTTTGTAATCTCCTTTGCCTGTAGAATATTTTGAAAATAATCTTGCATTCTAGAAAGTCAAGATAGATAAAATCGGTTCAGGAGATTTAAACTTATTTTAACAATCTAGGTCAACTGTGAAGAAGAATGAATGGGTTAGCGACATTCGGCTTGAGGTTTATCAGGACCTAAGAAATGTATTTCATTGTGTAAAAGACAGCCACCCACACTTCTCCCCCTCTAACAAGAAATGACAGGAATTTTGTTCGAACTGTGGGAGGAGGTCTTTAAATCATCAAGAATATTATTATGAGAGAATGGACAAGACTACCACTAATAAACTCGTTACGATTATTAGTTTGTTTGTTTTTTGTTTTTCTCCCTAAGTCTTTAAAATGTCTCTAATGAGAATTGTGGGGAGAGATTACATTAGGTCTCCTGTAGGTCTTATAATTCTTTGTTACAGCAAAAAAGCTTGAGTTTAGTCAATATTTTCCTGAAAAGAAAATGCCCTAACTTTTGAAAGCAATAGACATTTTTTTGTTGTTATTGTAATTGGTGAATTTTGTTCAAAGATTTTTTTTTACATCTTTATTGGAGTATAATTGCTTTACAATGCTGTGTTAGTTTCTGCTGTATAACAAAGTAAATCAGCTATACATATAGCCCCATATCCCCTCCCTCTTGCGCCTCCCTCCCACCCTCCCTATCCCACCTCTCTAGGCGGTCACAAAGCACCGAGCTGATCTCCCCGTGCTATGCGGCTGCTTCCCACTAGCTATCTTTTACATTTGGTAGTGTATATATGTCCATGCCTCTCTCACTTTGTCACAGCTTACCCTTCCCCCTCTCTGTGTCCTTAAGTCTGTTCTCTACGTCTGCATCTTTATTCCTGTGCTGCCCTAGGTGCTTCAGAACCACATTTTTTTTTTTTTTTAGATTCCATATATATGTGTTTGAATACAGTATTTGTTTTTCTCTTTCTGACTTACTTCACTCTGTATGACGGACTCTAGGTCCATCCACCTCACTACAAATAACTCAATTTCCTTTCTTTTTATGGCTGAGTAATACTACATTGTAAACATGCGCCACATCTTCTTTATCCATTCATCTGTCGATGGACACTTAGGTTGCTTCCATGTCCTGGCTATTGTAAATAGTGCTGCAGTGAACATTGTGGTACATGACTCTTTTTGAATTATGGTTTTCTCCGGATATATGCCTAAGAGTGGGATTGCTGGGTCATATGGTAGTTCTCTTTTTAGTTTTTTAAGGAACCTCCATACTGTTCTCCATAGTGGCTGTATCCATTTACATTGCCACCAACAGTGCAAGAGGGTTCCCTTTTCTCCACACCCTCTCCAGCATTTATACATATACACATATATATATACACACATGTGCACACACACATATATGATTATGTTTATGTTTATTCTGTCACCCTTTTTTTGAGGTAGGAGTAAGAACAAAAGGAAATGGGAAGAATCATAATTTATAGGTTCTCTCTTTTTTAACATTTTATTTTGAAATAGTTTTAGACATAAAAATGTTGCAAAATAGTACATAGAATTCCTGTATATCCTTCACCCAGCTTTCCCTAATATATTAATCTGATACAACAGCAGTGCAATTAATCTAAGTCACGATATTAACCTTAGAACATACTATTAGGACTTCCCTGGCAGTCCAGTGTTTAGGACTCCGAGTTTCCACAGCTGGGGGCTTGGGTTCAATTCCTGGTCAGGGAACTAAGATGCCGCATGCTGCACAGTGCGGCGGCCAAAAAAGAAAAAAAAAAAAAAAAAAAAAAAAAAAAAAAAAAA
>NW_020173921.1:796060-802006 GCF_003031525.2 Neophocaena asiaeorientalis asiaeorientalis
TTCCCGGGGGGGGGGCCAAAAAGAAAAAAAAAAAAAAAAAAAAAAAAAAAAAGAACACGCTCTTAACTGGTCTGCAAACCTTATTCAAAATTCAGCCCTTGTACCTCTACTGTCCCTTCTGTGATGGACCATCCCATCCAGGATCCTGCACTGCATTTAGTTATCCTGCCTCCCTAATCTCTAATCTGGGGTAGTTCTCATTCTTTGTGTTTCATGATCTTGACCACTGTGAAGGCTATTGACCACTTATTTTGTAGAACCTCCCTCAATTTAGATGTGTGTGCCCTTTCTTAAAAGTAGATTGAGGTTGTGAATTTTTGGCAGCAATATCACAGAAGTGATGTTTTTGTCTTACTTCGTACATCATATCAGAAAGCACATGACACACATAGGTCTTATTCCTGGTGAAGTTAACTCCAATCACTTGATTTTGGCTGTATCTACCAGATTTCCCCACTTTTTCCATTTGTAATTAAGAAATATCTATGCCCTCTTTTTTTTTTTTTTTTTTTTTTTTGCAGTACTGGGCCTCTCACTGTTGTGGCCTCTCCCATTGCGGAGCACAGGCTCCGGACGTGCAGGCTCAGCGGCCACGGCTCACGGGCCCAGCCGCTCTGCGGCATGTGGGATCTTCCTGGACCAGGGCACGAACCTGTGTGCCCTGCATCGGCAGGCAGACTCTCAACTACTGCACCACCAGGGAAGCCCTATCTATGCCCTCTTTTTGAAATTATCACAGGGGTGATTCTGGGGCACCTTTTATAGGGACAGGAAGCTTACTTCCTTCTTAACACCTAACATGCTCTACAGTCATCCCCATGGCTCACTGGGCAGTGCTCCTCTTAATTTTAAACCTCAGCAGAACTGGGGAGGCAAGTCTGTACAGCTAATGTCACCAGCTTGGCTGTGGTGTTAGTCACTTTTTCGGTTGATCTTTGCCAGAATTTCCTTCCACAAATACAGTGTAGCTTCTGAATAGAATGTATGGCCCAACAATATAAAGGCCGTCTCTCTGGCCTAGCAGAAAAATAAAATGGATCTGAATCAGCAGGAATGGAGGATGCTTTAACTCAGTACCTACTCAAGCAGACTGACAGCGGTATTCAGGGGCTGCTGAGAACCCAGATCAGGTACCGGACGTGGTCATTTATTATCAAGCTGACACTCCAATGCGATTCTAGTCCCAACTGACAACTGGAACAAAAAGGGAATGAAAGATTTGCAAATCCATCGTGCACATCCACGTCTCTGTGCCTTTGCTAAGACTGTTCTTCCCTCTTCTCCCATTTGTATCAACGCCCTTCCTTCCTTCGTCCAGGTCAAATGTCATATCTTCTATGAAAGCATCCTTGGCCTCCACCTCAGGGCTGCCAGGATTCTCCATGTCCAGATAGCATTTGTAGCAAATCCAATATTGTACACTGGTTGTTTACCTTGGTCTCGTTCACCCATACTCAGTTTTCAGGTCCTCAGTATCAGAGACTACGTCAGTCTAATTGGAACCACAATATATAGCTTTGAATATGTCAGGTGGTAAATACTGAGAAATTAACTACAAACTTCAGAAACATTGAAACAGTAATATCATTGTCTTTCTAAGTATCTACTTATCGACCCATCTATCTATCTCCTCTAGCTTTACCCTTCTGGTTACAGAAAGATTTAAGGTGACATGTAAATATATACAATGAAAGATAAATATATTAATACTAAACAAAAATAGATATGAAAAAGTAGGTGTGAGAAGAAGGGGCCAGGAGTGTATCCAGTGAAATATATTTTATAATATCCTATACTGTTGCTAGGAATGGGGTCTGTTTAAAACTAAGTCTTATGATAAACATGAAAAAAATAGTTCCAAAAATGTCATGAAGCCTAAGGAACCATGCTGTGTATCCACAGAATGTTCTGTTTGATGATTCTATAAAAAATTAATAAACTGAAACCTCACTTAAACGGGGGGCGGGGGGAAACAGAAGGGGACCTCTCACTTCCTGTGATGATGGCAGAGCCCAGCAGGAAGAATAAAGACTCCTCTACTTTCCTGGAAGGACTCAGTCAATGAAAAGCCATGGACTCTTTGTTTGCAGCCCTCCCACCTTCTTTTCCCCTCTGTAAAAAGATTCTCCTTCTTTTGCCATGAGAGAACTTGCAAGTGGCTCACCATGGTTGAAGACCCTGAAATGCAATTCTCTGCTGATTCCAAATAAACTCATCTTTTCTGGAGAAGTATCTGGCAGTCTATTTATTTTAGGTAAACAATTTCTTTATCCTAAAGCCAATATACAGTAAGTATTAACTTCTAAAAGCAAAACACAAAAATAATCCTTAATTCATGCAAAAGTCTTTAGTGATTGCCAGTCAAGGTTCGTTGAAACAATCCACACACCTGCTTCCCATTCACGTTGATGAATTTGAACAAAGCTTCCTTGAAAACCAGGCATAGCTATGCTACCCATAAGTAAATTCAATATGAGGGTTAAGGGCAAAGTGACTCTCCGTTTGTTGGACTTACCTCATTCCTAGAATTAGTATATAGGGAAGAAAACTGTGTGCATTTGAAAGCTTTCTAAAGGGGAAATGGGGGAGTGAGATATGAACAAATAGCTGAATTTGTTTATGTGTGTTCACTTTAATCTTGTGCTAACAGTTCACATTCATCACAACATAAAGCGACTTCTCTGTGAAATGAATGCTTTATCTATAACTTGTACTTACTCAGGTATCTCATTAGATCAGTGGGTTAAAGTGGGACATTATTTGATCACACTACTGGAACACTTTGGTCAAGCTATGCATCAACTTTGTTACACAAGATAATATCATTTTTTCCTCTCCTTTATAAATTTAAAGCTAAAATAATGTCTGCTACCTCCCATTAGCTATCTACAGCTGCAAAGAGGCATCTCAGGCCCACAGATCAATGAGAAATTTCTAAAATCAGCAAGTTGAAAAACTGGTTCAGACTTGCTAATAAAGGTTACTTGCAAAGACCCTCAATCAAACACTACCCATTCTGCTTTTCTAATACATTAAGTTTTCTTATCAAACCAGTGCTTTCATGGTCTGTAATGGGATTTGAAATATGGATAACCAGCCAATTAAATATTTCAAATATTCCGCCTACCAAATCAAGAAAAGAGAAGTGCAGTCAAGGAGTGCAATTTTACGAATGTTCATTAATCTGGAGGAATAAAAGAAAAGGGCTTATTTCAGTATCTACTGGGGAGTCTTCTTTTTTCCCCCCTTTTCAAATAAAATTTTTATGGAAAAAGTAAAACAGCTAATCACCTTTAACTTTAAATTCATTTGGAAAGAGTTGTATATTAGCTGTCTCTTGTTAGGTCATCTTTTGAAAAATTCAATGCCCCACATAAAGTGGGAACTCAAAATAGTGTGGTCTGAATTACTCTTAAATACAAAGTCTTGCATTTCTTCCATTTCAGGCTGAAGGAACTCATGCACCCACTTTAATTATTTAAATGTAGCTGCATATGATTTACGTTTTCAGCAATTCAGCAAAATAATTGGAGGGCAATATTGGAAAAGGCCACCATCAAACACATATCACAGCAAATAAGCGACAAGTAGAATGAGTTTTGATTTTTTTTTCTGATGTTTTATTGCAACCTTATTTGTTGCAATAGGTTGTTGCAATATGTGTTACTGCAACCTTATTTGATTTTCTGCAAATTTACTATGTCAATATTGGAACTTAATTGTACTGCTACATCAGAATTTATAGAGGCCAGAACATATTAAACTTCTTTTATATTTAAGAATAAAAATAATTCCACTAAATAGAATTAAAAAGTGTAGTCTTGGGTTTCTCTCTTCTCCTCTTGATACATTTCTCCAGATTATGTAATTTCTGAATATGTATCCCAAATTCAAAAAATGCTGAGGTATGTAAAACAGATGTAGCCTAGTTGTAACTCACACAGAATTGGCCTTACAAGATTACACGAGGGAGAACAATATAATTTGGTGGCTAAGTGAATGGGATTTTGAGTCATCTACTCATATATATTCAACTAATCTTGTTCCAGGCTCAGCTGTAGCTTCTGGGGATATGGCAACAAGCAAAGCAACATTCCTGCCCATACATTTGAGTGGGAAGAAGATGATAATATAAACCAATAAATATTTAATAGAATGTAAACCAGAGCACGGTAGGGGCATAGTCAATGACAGAGAGAGTCCAGGGCTTCTACGTGGGCGAGTTGCCCTCTTTAAGCTCAGTTTTTACATCTTTTATGATAATGCTTACCTCACAGAGTTGTTGTAACACCTTAAATAATATAATGCAGGGAAAATGCTTCAGCAGTACCTGGCACTTAGATGCACTAAAAATATATACGTATATTGTAGACTCACAGGATTAGGTTTGCCAGAAAACCCCAGATGATATTCTCTTACACATAAAAACTGAAGGAAGTTCGCCCCGGGCTGTGTCAGGGACCCCGATTCCATCTCTTTTATTACTTCATTATGCGTGACCTCCAGTTCAAGCACAAAGATGACTGATCCCGCTCCAGGAGGACCATCTCCATTGCAGCCAGCATGAAAAAATAAATGGAAAGAGAACTTTCTCCCTTTCCCTAAGGATACTTCCTTAGAGTCACATATACCACTTCTGCTTGTGTCTCATTGACCAGAACTTGGCCAGGTTTAGGTGAAAGGGAGGCTGGGACATGTGGAATTGTTGTTTGTTTTGTTTTTTAAATTTATTTTTCTGCATTGGGTCTTCATTGCTGCATGCGGGCTTTTTCTAGTTGCAGTGAGCGGGAGCTACTCTGCTGCGGTGCACAGGCTTCTCATTGCTGTGGCTTCTCTTTGTTTGTGGAGCACGGGCTCTAGGCGCTTGGGGTTCAGTAGTTATGGCACATGGGCTTCAGTGGTTGTGGCTCGTGGGCTCAGTAGCTGTGGCACACAGGCTTAGTTGCTCTGTGGCATGTGGGATCTTCCGGGACCAGGGCTCAAACCCATGTCCCCTGCATTGGCAGGTGGATTCTTAACCACTGCGCCACCAGGGAAGCCCCTATGTTCCAGCTCAAAAGGAAAGGAGTTTTTATTGTAGAAAAAGGGGAGAACAATGGTGACAGTCACAATCTCAGACACATGGGGACAGTATTATTGAAAATATTTCTTTACTAAGAACCCAGGCATGAAGAACCTCTTCCTCTGGGCCAGCTTTGAAAACCTAACATCTTCGAGGGTAGAGAAATGCTGTAATAATGAGGACCCCAGATGGTGTGGGTTAAAGAAAGCTTTCTTGTATGGAGTGGACTTTAGCTAACTATTTAAGTCAATATTTTGATAATAAGAGCACTAGGCAATAATCCATTACACAATACTGTTTTAATAAGGCTTATTTCTAGCTGGGTTTGCTTTTTGTTAAAAATTATACAAATTATTTAGTGTTAACTTGGGTGATGTTTTAAATGAAGGAAATATATGAGCATATAATATAAAATGATATTTCTAACATAATATAAAATAAATCCAGCTTTATTATACTAGATTTTGCTGAATATTACATTAGGAACATGTTAACAAGCACACCATAATTTTTAGAAATTGAAAATTCTATAAAGTATACAAAACCTACTTTCTACTTTTAGGTGTCCTTAACTTTGTCCATTAGTACTGGAGCTATAAAAGAAATTGGTGATAATTTACAACAATTCCATAATTTTACAGTCTTGGAAACTAGGTCAGGGAGGTTAAAGGACTTGCTCAAGGAAAAACAACTAATGATGGCAAATGGAAGGTGAGTCTTCTAATTATTAGATGAGTTGTTTTGTAAAAAAAATATAAACTAGAGAATAAAAGCAGCCAAGCAGATGAATTTTATGCACCCAGGTCTTATTACCATCTTTAGACAACTTAATTCAAGAGCAGAGCGCACACAAGACATCCAGTTAAAATATATATATATATATA
>NW_020173921.1:802029-832760 GCF_003031525.2 Neophocaena asiaeorientalis asiaeorientalis
TGAATAGTTTGTCCAGATCTTTAAATACTTTGGACTTTTCATAAGTAAGAAGTTAACCATTTTCATTAGTATTACAGAAAAAAGAAATATGATTTGTGTCAACTAAAAAATATAATGTTCAATGAAAACACTTTTACCTCATGGAAAAGGGAAAATTATTTTGAGGACTCTGAGCTTTTATATTTCACACAGAATATGTGTGAAATAACAGCTTGAGAGCCAAGCTAATTTGCAGAGAGGCTCTGAAAGTTCAAGTTAATGTGCCCAGGAAAAAGGTTAAGCTTATTCTTAGTGTACCACTGGTCAGCCAGCCAGTCAGCCAACACCATTTACTAAAAACTGAATGTGTTCAGGGCACAAGCTTTGGGAACATTAAAATATATGTGGTAGTTCTGTTTCTCATACCAAAACAGTTAATTACCATAAAGATAACTGAGAAACTTCTCAGATGAAAAACTGGCGGTGACATATATACAAAGCTAGTGGCAACCCTCTTGGCCTCTGTACATAAGACCAGAGGGATCACTGGAATTACTCATACACAAATTTTGGTAGTGAACTGAAGAAAATTAAACCATGAGATTGCAAATGACGCATCCCATCAAAAGAGATTTCCAGTTCTTTGGAATGACGTATGATGTTCAGTTGTGTGGAGTTATGTGTGACAATACCGATATGATTGCTAGGTTAGAAGAAAGATGTATGAGAGATAAGGGTAGGTAGGGGTTGCAGAGAACAATGCAAGAGCAGGAAGTAGAAAGCACTGTGGCTGGAGGAGTGACCAGGGGCTAGTGACTGAAGGAACTTAAGGGCCACATTTCCAAGACTGGCCTTCACCTTGTAGATGATAGGTCAACACTGAGATTTCAAATGAGAAGGACACGTTTTCCACCAGCTCTAATTTCTCCTATAATTCCCAGCGTGTGTGCAATCCTAGTATAGTTAATCATGGGTGAAATAAAGGGAAGGATGAAAAAAGAAAATTAGAAGAAGTAAAAGAAGTAAGCACAAGAGAAAGGGCTCTGCAAGTTTTTGACCCTAAATCCAAGGTCTCCACTCAATCCTGACAATGCCTCTTTTTGCTGATGAATGATGTTTCACAAAGTATAGTTGTTCAAAACCTACTCAGTGATAATAACAGTAAAACTATGGCAATGATGATCTGCATATAAGACAATGCCCTTGTACTTTCCCAGATTAGAGTGTGATTTAAAACTGTTTTCACAATGTCTTTGCATAATGCAGTGTTAATTTCCCATGGAGTTTTTGATGAAATACATGCATTCTTAACTGAGCTCCTCTCGGGCCTCTGCACTCTTATCCTTCAGTGCTTGGGATAAACATGTTACGTTACATGATTACTATCTGTCATGGTGTTAGTTTTCACATACTGTTTGCTGTTATGATTAGACACTAGCAGCTGGGAAGACTAATTTATTACTTGGCTATTATCATTGAAGGTCATGTAACTCCAATGTTCCGTTAAAGCATTTTACCACATTCTGCAGCCTCTGCCAGAGAAAGGTTTTCTTCTGGAACTCCTCAGGTTTCTGTGGAATTTATCATTTCTTCAACCAGGAAAATTGCAGCAAGTAGGTACTTATTTCTGGTGGCTGCCAATAAAGTATTTGATTTCTCAAATGCCTCTGTTCTCATAATGCAGCTTTTTCTTGATTCAGTTAGTTGTAAGAAATGGTGTTTATAAAAATTCAGCTATCTGTGCCCTCAACCTGTAACTATCGGTTGGAGACTAGCTTGGTTCTAAATGTTATTTGAAATCTCAACTAGGAATAATCTTCACTGTATTATTTCAGTATGTAGAAGAATACTTTCCACTCTAGGTAATAAAAGGTCTATTGATATTGCAAGTGTAAGTTTTGGCTTATAGGATTTTGAGACAAGCAGAGAAAGAATTTATCTATCTATCTATCTATGTAAATAAATGGAATGGAAAGTATGGATTGGAATGTTTTAGGATTTAGTATAAGTGGAATAATGCAACTGGTTAAGTGTCCATGTCCTAGGTGCAAAGAAAAATAGAGTCAGAATCCACTTCATGATATAGAAAAAGTATAGAGGTTCTTGGGATCTGTCATAGATACCATAGAAAACTTTGCAATTAGACATTAGTTCAATCTCAGAATTCTTAATATTGAAAAACAGAAGGGGAACTTAAAACATCAATTTCTTGAGACAACTCGCCTATCAACATTAGAATATTTATAACTAAAACATGGCCTCAGTAGATTAACATCTGTGAGTTAACAGAAGCAATATATCCTCAAGACAAGCCCAAGTTCAACTTCTGAATGTAGAACCCACATGAAGGATTGCAAATCTCCCTGGTGGACCAAGCTGACATGTAGGAATGTCACCATGTCCTGCTGGCACACTTTAAACAGAGTTCAAAATACTGAGAGCCATATAGTAGAACCTGGCTTTTTACCTGGCTAAGATATTTTAATCATGATGGTGATGCCATATTTTTGGACACTTTATTTGTGTAATTTTAAATCACAAGGAGACAACAGAAGATATATTGGTATTTGGTGAAATGACAGGCTGAATTGGAGAGTGGTGGGAATATTCTGAAGGTGGTTGAAGCAGTCTGTTCAGAGAACGAGTAGGGTCCAAGTGAGAACTCTGTAAACAAGAAGTCTCATGGAAAGAGAGATACAGTGTAGGATGGACCTGATGATAAAATCTGTGTAGTTATAATTCTAGAATGGACAAGAGAGTGGTAATGCCGATAATGATGAAGTTAAGAACACAGGCATATAAAGAAGGCAAAATGGTCTACTTATGCTATTTTAACTCAATAAAGTATAGATGTATAGAAGAGAATGGAGTCAAAATCAGAACTCTAGGAAATGGTCTCTTTTAGGAGTTAGGAAACAAAAAGTTGGAGGAATCAGAGAAAATGAGAAGGATGGAGGGGGTCAGAGAGAAAATACTACGAATAAGGCAAGATACACACACACAGATACAGACACAAAAGAGGTTGGGAAAAAAACAGCAGAGAATTTCAAAATCAAGTAGGTAGTCAATAGCGTTAAGTGTCCCAGAGACAGGTTCAGAAAGAAACAGCTGAGGCAAGGCCCTGGGAGCTGGAAATACTAAGGAGTCAGAGGAGGACGTGAGATCCAGCCAATGTGGGGAGAGTGCAGAGGCAGCAGGTGTAGACCCTCCCATGAAGACTGTTCAGTAAAGCACTTTAAGAAATGGGTGTTAGTTCAAGAGGAACCAGGGAAATATTTTAAGATAAGGGAGAAATAATAAGTGTGTTATTTGTTGTTGTTAGTTTATTTCTTCATTGGGAAAGAATGTGGATGGAACTGTGTGAAGAAATAGAATGATTTATGGGGCAAGGTCTTGTGACAATGGAACAACAGCAGTGATTTCTGTGTTAAAACTACGAAGTCATATGCTCTGTGAAGCATTTTTCATCTTATGTTACTTAAACGAGTGTATTTTTTACATTTCTTTAACAAATCAATAGCCATAGGAAAGCATGCTCTCAGTCCTTTGGGAACCACATAGGGAATGGGTTCTAGCTTCAGCTTAGAAAAACTTCTTTTCCACTTCTATTTCCAACTGCTTTTAAAATTCCACCTTGGGGATCTAGGAATTGGCTTCCTCTAGTTTCTCCAAAGCCACCTGCTTGCAGATTTCTGTTTTAGTCTGTAGCAAAGCCTGTGGGTCTCCAAGGAGATGTAGCAAAGGAGCCTTGCAGAGGCAACCACTGATCTCCCAGCTGCTTTTCTCAGATCATAGTGGCCACTAGCTTTTCTACAGCTGCTTAGATTTCCGTTTTGAACAGAAACATTCTATCTTTGGTTAGAGTCCTCAGTTGAATAAAAATTGCATGTAGATAACACCTTGTTGGGGGCTTGGACTCTGACACTCAGCATTTTTTTTCAGGTGTCATCAGGGTTTCTGTTCTCAGGCCTCTGCTCCTTTCTAATCCACACGTCTCTCTTTAGTAATTTGATCAGTCAACATGGGTTTAATTTCATTTGTTTACTGATGACAACAGATTGATGCTATAAAATTAGCCATAATGTTCTCTCTGCCACATCTGTGCTATATGCTTGCCAAACTAATGTCAAGGATAGGGTATCTAGAAATTGCCTTCAACTTATCACTACCAAAATAGTTGTTTTCATGAAATGCAGGCACACTCTTACTCCTTGGTTTCTCCTTCCCAGTTTCTTTAAACTTCATATTGGAAATCAACACCTTGAACATGAGAATATCAGACCCAATAGAGTACTCGTTTTTAATTTTTCTGATTAAAATTTTATTTCTGGTTTAAAAAAGAAAAAAAGGTATACATAGAGCAGAAAACTTTTAACATAAACTTCTAGCAATTTAAGTATTAAAAACAACACTTTACTTCTACTTCAGAAAACAAATGCCAGGGGGTGAAGCCAAGATGGTAGAGTAGAAAAACCCTGAGCTCACCTCCTCCCATGGGCACACCAAAATACCCAACTATTGAAAGGGCAACTACCTATGAGAAGGACCTGAAGACTAGGAGAAAAGATTCTTCATAACTAAAGATATAAGCACAAACAACACAAGACTGGTATAAGGGGCAGAGACACGGTGTTGGCAAGACTCATGCCTCTGGTTGGTAACCCACAAATGGGAAGATAATCACAATGCAGAACCCCAAGGAGTGAGGGGACCCAAGGCTTACACTGGGCTCTCCAGCCCAGAGGTCTTACACCAGGAAGATAAGCCCCCAGAATGTCAGGCAGGCTTTGAAGGCCAGTGGGGTTTGTGTATGAGAGAGCCAGAGAGTTGTAGGAAACAAAGACGCTACTCTTGAAGGGCACATGCAAAATCTCACACACTCCAAGTCCCAGTGCAGAGGCAGTAATTTGAAAGCCACCTGGGTCAGACCCATTTGCTGATCCTGGAGAGCCTTCTGGAGGGGCAGGAGGCAACTGGAACTCCTCTTCAGAACAAAGATGCTGGTGGTAGTCATTTCTGGGAGCTCATTCACTATGAAGATACCGATGCTGGAAAGTGCCATTTTGCAGTCCTCCCGCTAACCTATTAGATGTCCCACCAGCAGGCCAGCTCCAGCTCCAGGATCCCCGGCTCTGTAGTCCACTTCCCTGGGAACCAACCCCATCTACCAGTGGGCTGGCAGCTACTGCACAAGATGGCCAGGCCACCAACTGGGCCAGGGGTCAATCCAGGCAACCAGCATACCCACAGTAGTCAGCACAACAACAGAAGGGTCCCTGCAGCCCACATAAGGGACATCCTTAGAGCATGTAGATCTGGTAACCAGAGGGGAGGGTGTTACCAGGCCCCATAAGATGTCTCCTACATAAAGCCACTTCTCTTAGATTGAGAAATGTACCTGACCTACCTAATACATAGAAATAAGCACAGAAAATTAGGCAAAATGAGGAGAAAGGGGAATATGTTCTGAAGGAAAGAACAAGACAAAACTCCAGAAGAAGACCTAAGTGAAGTGGAGATAAGCAATCTACATGATAAAGATTCAGGTAATGATCATAAAGATGCTCAACAAATTAGGAGAAGAATGAATGGAGTGAGAATTTTCCTTTTTAACATCTTTATTGGAGTATAATTGCTTTACATTGTTGTGTTAGTTGCTGCTGTATAACAAAGTGAATCAGCTATACATAAACATATATCCCCATATCTCCTCCCTCTTGCGTCTCCCTCCCACCCTCGTATCCCACCCCTCTAGGTGGTCACAAAGCACTGAGCTGATCTCCCTGTGCTATGCGGCTGCTTCCCACTAGCTATCTTTTACATTTGGTAGTGTATATATGTCAATGCCACTCTCTCACTTCTTCCCAGCTTACCCTTCTCCCTCCCCGTGTCCTCAAGTCCATTCTCTACATCTGTGTCTTTATTCCTGTCCTGCCCCTAGGTTCTTCAGAACCTTTTTTTTTTTCAATTCCATATATATGTGTAAACATACGGTATTTGTTATTCTCTTTCTGACTTACTTCACTCTGTATGACAGACTCTAGGTCCATCCACCTCACTACAAATAACTCAATTTCCTTTCTTTTTATGGCTGAGTAATACTGCGTTGTAAACATGCACCACATCTTCTTTATCCATTCATCTGTCGATGGACACTTAGGTTGCTTCCATGTCCTGGCTATTGTAAATAGTGCTGCAATGAACATTGTGGTACATGACTGTTTTAGAATTATGGTTTTCTCAGGGTGTATGCCCAGTAGTAGGATTGCTGGTTCATATGGTAGTTCTAGTTTTAGTTTTTTAACAAACTTCCCTACTGTTCTCCATGGTGGCTGCCTCAATTCACATTCCCACCAACAGCGCAAGAGGGTTCCCTTTTCTCCACACCCTCTCCAGCATTTATTGCTTGTAGATTTTTTGATGATGGCCATTCTGACCGGTGTGTGAGGTGATACCTCATTCAACCCAATCCAAAAATGGGCAAAAGACCTAAATAGACATTTCTCCAAAGAAGATATACAGATTGCCAACAAACATGTGAAAGGATGTTCAACATCACTAATCACTAGAGAAATGCAAATGAAAACTACAGCAAGAATTTTTAACAAAGAGTTAGAAAATATAAAGAAGAACCAAACAGAGACTGAAGAATACAATAACTGAAATAAAAAAATACACTAGAAGGAATCAACAGTAAATTAGATGTTACAGAGGAATGGATGAGTTAACTGGAAGACAGAGTAATGGAAATCACCCAAGACAAATTGAGAAAAGAAAAAAGAATGAAAACTTGAAGACAGTTTAAGAGACCACTGGGACAATATCAAGCACACTAACATTTGCATTATAGGGGTCCCAGAAGGAGATGAGAGAGAGAAAGGGGCAGGTAATTTATTTAATAAAATAATCACTGAAAAATTTCCTAACCTGGAAAAGAAACACACCAGGTACATGAAATACAGAAAGTTCCAAACAAGATAAATCCAAACAGGTCCACATCAAGAAACATTATAATTAATTATGAATTTAAAATTATAGTCAATTACAAATGAAAAATATTAAAGATAAAAGGAGAATCTTAAGAGTAACAGGAGAAAAGGGACTAGTTACATACAAGGGGACTCCCATAATGCTATCAGCTGACTTTTCAGCAGAAACTTTGCAGGACAGAAGGGAGTGACAGGATATATTTAAAGTGATGAAAGGGAAAAACCTACAATCAAGAATACTCTACCTGGCGAGGCTATCAGTCAGATTTGAAGGAGACATAAAGAGTTGTACAGACAAGTGGAAGCTAAAAGAATTCAACATCACTAAACCATCATTACCAAAAATGTTAAAGGGATTTCTCTAAGCAGAAAAAAAAAAAAACAACTAGAAATATAAAAATTATAAATAGAAAACTCTCATTGCTAAAGGCAAACGTACAGTAAAGGTAATAGATCAATTATAAAGCTAGTAGGAAGGTAAAAAGACAAAACTAGTAAAATCATCTGTACCTACAATAGGTAGTAAAGGGATTCACAAAACAAAAAGATATAAAACACTAAAGAAAGTCATCAAATCACAAGAAGAGCAAAAGAAGAAGAAAGGAACAATAACAATAAAGAAAATTATAATAACAACCAGAAAAAATGGACAAAAGGGCAATAAATACATACCTACCAATAATTACTTTAAATGTAACTGGACTAAATGCTTCAGTCAAAAGACATAGAGTGGATGAATGAATAAAGAAACAAGACTCATCTATATGCTGCTTACAAGTCACTCACTTTAGATCTAAAGACTCACACAGACTTGAACATGAGGGGATGAAAAAATTTATTCCATGCAAGTGGAAACAAAAAGAAAGGTGGGGTAGCAATATTTATATCAGACAAAATAGACTTTAAAACAGAGACTGTAACAAAAACAAAGAAGGACATTGCATAATGATAAAGGGTTCAATCAAACAAGAAGATATAACAATTATAAGTATATATGCACCCAACATAGGAACACCTAAATGCATAAAGCAAATATTAACAGACATAAAGGGAGAAATTTATAGTAACACAATAATAGCAGGGGATTTTAACACACTACTGATATTCATACACAGATAATCCAGACAGAATATCAATAAGAAAACCCTGGTCTTAAAGGATACATTAGACTAGATGAACTTAGTGGTTATATATACAGAACACTTAATCTAAAAGCAGCAGAACACATATTCTTTTTAAGTGCACACAGAACATTCTCTAGAACAGATCACATCCTAGACCACAGAACAAGGCTCAATACATTTAAGAAGATTGAAATCATATCAAGTATCTTTTCCAACCACAATGTCATGAGACTAGAAATCATCTAAAAACATATGCTGCTGAACAACTAAGGGGTCATTGAAGAAATCAAAGTGGAAATCAAAAAATAACTGGAGACAAATGAAAATGAAAACACAATGATCAAAAAACTATAGGACACAGCCAAAGCAGTTGTTAAGAGGGAAGGTTATAGTGATACAAGTTTACCTCAGGAAACAAGAAAAACCTCCGAAAAAAATAACCTAACCTTACACCTAATGGAACCAGAGAAAGAAGAACAAACAAAACCCAATGTTAGCAGAAGGAAAGAAATAATAAAGATCAGAGTGGAAATAAATGAAATAGAGATAAAATAACAATAGAAAAAATATCAATAAAACCAAGAGCTGATTCTTTGAAAAAATAAACAAAATTGATAAGCCTTTAGCCAGATTCATCAAGAAAAAAAGAGAACCCAAATAAACAAAATCAGAAATGAAAGAGGAGAAGTTACAACTGACATCACAGAAATACAAAGGATCTTAAGAGATTACTATGAACAATTATATACCAATAAAATGAACAGCCCAGAACAAATAAATAAATCCTAGAAATTTACAATCTCCCAAGACTGAATCAGGAAAAATTAAGAAACATGAGCAAACCAATGACCAGTAATAAAATTGAATCAGTAATTTAAAAACTCTCAACAAACAAAAGCCCAGGACCAGACAGCCTGACATGTGAATTCTACCAAACATTTATAGAAGAGTGAACACCTATCCTTCTCAAAATATTCCAAAACCTTACAGAGGAAGGAATGCTTCCAAACACATTATACGAGACCAGTGTCACCCTGATACCAAAACCAGACAAAGACACTACAAAAAAGGAAAATTACAGGCCAATATCACGGATGAACATGGATGCAAAAATCCTCGACAATATATCAGCAAACTGAATTCAACAATACACTAAATGATCACGCACCAAGATGGGGATTACGGTTATCCCCATCTACTGATGCAGAAACTGTGGCACTGACAACTGAACTTGCCCAGGAGCACTCAGCTGGCTTAATAAACACACTGATTCCCGAACCTGTGTGGTTAACGTCTGTCTGTATTCCCTTTCAGCTAAAATACTTCGAATGCAGTTGGTTTACCAAGAAAGCTAGTTCTCCAGAATAGTAATGTAACACCCAAGGAAGCGTTGGCAGAGATGTGCTCAGCAATGGAAGAGAAAAGTGAGAGGAATAAAGTTTTTGGTGTAAGTCTCTCCACTGCAGATATTTACTGGCACACCTTCGCTGTTGGAGCATTTCTGCTTCATCTCCATGGGTACCCTTGCAGCTCTGGCAGCACCAATAATGGATCTGCCTTTAGTTACATACCCAGTTGCTCTAGGGTTCTCATTATTTGCTCCAATGAGCCCAGCCCTTGAGCTAGATTCACATAAAATGGTCGGACTTCTTTTGTGTTTTGATGGAGGGTGTGATTAGCAGGCATAAAATGATATTTTGGCAATTAATCCATGAATTGCTCTGAAGCCAATGTACCTGGACCACACTGTATTTAGTCACCACTGACCCACTTTTTCATTTATTCATTCATTCAGCGGATTCACAGTACTTGCGAAATAAAATCTAAACTCCTGGTTGACTCTGCGGCACTATGTGATCTGACCCTGTTAATCACGCCAGACTTGTCTCTTACAACTTTCCCCGGTGCTCCCTTATTTGCATTTTTTTCTCTTAAATAAGCCAAACTTATTCCTGTTCCAGAGCCTTTGTAGCTGCTGCTGCCTTTGTCAGAATGACTTGCTCCCCCCGATCCTCACATTCTCACTTGATTCGGGAATCTGCCCAAAAGTCACTTTTTCCCAGAGTCCAGAGTTCTCCCTCAATCACCTTATCTAAACACCACCCACCCTCCCAGTCCTATCCCTTCACAGTGCCTTTCCTTTCTACCACTCATCCTAAGCAATGACAGCATGTGTGTGTGTGTGTGTGTGTGTGTGTTCATTCCCATTTTTCTACACTAGAATATAAACTCAGGGGAGAAAGGGCTTTGTCATCCATCTATGTTACCAGCACCCTGAACAGTACTTGGTTCCCTGAAGGTGCTTGAGTGCCTAGTTTTTTTCCAGGCACTTCTAGATTCTGGATACAGCAATGAACACGACTGACAAAGTCCTGTTCTCACAGAGCTTATACTCTGATGGGGAAGACTGATTTAAAAATAATGATATATCATGTCAGATGGTAATGAATTAATAACTTGTATACCTACAGTACATACCGTTGTTAAGAGGTTCAGAAACACAGAACTAGAAAACATCATCCTATCTGACAAATTTACAATTATTCATATAAATATAAAAGAATAAAAGAGAATGAAAAGACAAATCAATGATTAGGGAAGAGTAAAGATGTTAGGAAATCAGAGGAGGTAAGTTTTGAATTAGGTAACAGAAGATGGGGTGGGTAGATGTGAACAAAGGGAGGAAAGGCTCCGTGCACATGAGATTAATTTTTTCCAAAGTGCTTTCTGAATCCTTCTTTATTTCAGGTTCTCCTATTTCCTCCCAGCCTTTCAACTGTCTAGCCTCTCACCTTTGGTTGACATTATACCCACATCGATAGAACACCTACACTTGATATCATTGTAATATGAAGGTTTAATTTACACCTGACTCCAAACTTTTTCCGTGCCTCACCTGCCTGAATTAGATGAGAGAAGGGGATCAGGAATCCTACATTTAGAACAGGTGAGTGGAAAAGTAAATTTGTAAAAATCAGTGGAGACTTAAGCTGAACATCTGATATACCATAGTTATTCCTTTTCCATGAAATAGCATGTTCAAGGATACATGTGTTTCTGCACATCTTATTTTGAAGTCCCGAATTCGAGGTTTTCATTTGTGTGTAACTGAAAAATCCACGAGTGTAAAAAAAAATCCTTAGAATAATGATAAGAAGGAAGATCTTCTGTTAAATGCTCTTAGCATACACACAAAAATAAGATGTTGGTAGGAACTTTTGGAGGTGATGGATATTTTTATGGCATAAATTATGGTGATGGTTTTATAGGTTTATACATATCTCCAAAATCACCAAGTTGTCTACATTAAATATGTGCAGTTTTTTTGTATGTCAATCGTACCTCAATAAAGTGGTTTAAAAAAATAAAGCACATTGCTTTCGAAATTTAGGCAGAAGCTAAATCTAGTTACTCAATATAATATATATGCAACATTAAAAACAATTACCATATGTAATTACATACATATATTTAAAAATAAAAATGCTAAAATATTTTTGATTTGAGAAAATGGCAAATATACTGGTTGAATATTAGCACTACTGAATATGAAAACAAAGAATATTAAGTTGACCAGTAAACGTTCAATTTAGACCAAAAGCTACTAGCAGAATTTTTATCTCACCTTCTGTCTTGCATTCAAGGGATCCCAGTGTACACAGTATTAATATGAACAATATAACAATAAGAGCTATTAGACACACACATAAACATGTACAGGTATGGTTGGCAGAGTGCAAAGTGCTATTATTTCTTTACAATCTGTTTATTTATTTACTTATTTTTGGCCACACTGAGCAGCTTGCGGGATCTTAGTTTCCCAACCAGGGATGGAACCCATGCCTTTGGCAGTGAAAGCTCGGAGTCCTAACCACTGGACTGCCAGGTATTTCCCAGTGCTATTATTTCTAATTCTCACAACAACCTGGCAGGGCAGTAGTAGTAGTATCTTTGTTGCAGCTGTAATATTGAAGTTCTGAAAGGTAAATTACTTGCCTGAAGTAATGCATTCAAATTCAGGTCTATGGGAACCTAGAGTCTGTGCCTCTTCCACTCTGCCTCATTGCCTTTCATTAGATGAAAAGTAACCCTTCATGAAAAACCAAGGATTTCTCTCTCTTTTTTTTTTAAGAGTAAAGGGCAGAAGGGATAGCTTGCGTAAAGGCAAATACATATGAAGAATTTCGCTTGTGGCGAAGAATTTGCCATGACTGGTGTGCAGACAGTGAAGAATCTTTCTTACATGCCAAAATAAAAAGTTTGGATTTTATCGTATCTAGAGAGTTGTTATTGATCAGTAGCATCACCTCATACATCTGTACCAGGGAAGGATTGCAGGAGTCAGTGTTTGTGAGGTACTTAGAACAGAACTCAGCACATAAAGCTGTGTAAGAATTAAACAAATAAATAAACAAATCTTTCACATTGTATTTTAACTATTCACTAGAAGAACTCTCTTTCTCTTATGCATGTTACTTTTTTTCCCTCTAGGGAATCTATCCATCTAAACATAAAATAGTATGCCTACCTTCTGTAAACACTCTCATTTTAACTAATTAATTTAACTATGTATTAATTTGTTTTTATTGATGTATTATTATTTTTTTTTTTATTGATGTATTATTGATGTATGACATTTATACTGGTTTCAGAGATACAACATAATGACTCGATATTTGTATATATTGCAAAATGGTCACCACAATAAATCCGAAGTCTCTTTTTAAACAAAAACAAGTATACCACAGGGAACATATTTGCTCTGCTCTTTCATTATGTAAATGTTATGGACTGAGGATTGCCCTCCCCAAATTCATATGTTGAAGTCCCAAAGCCCAGTACCTCAGAGTGTAACCCTATTTGGAGACAAAGCCTTTAAAGAGGTGGCTAAGTTAAAATGAGGCCAATAGGACTGGCGCCCTTATAGGAGGAGAAAGGGACATGGGGCAGGGGTGGTGGGACATGCAAAAAGAAAAGGCCACGTGAAGACACAGTGAGAGCGGGATGTTTACTAGCCAAGGAGAGAGGCCTCAGGAGAAACCAGATCTGCTTACACTTTGATCTTGGGTTTCTAGCCTCCAGAAGTTTGAGAAAACAAGTGTCTGCTGCTTGAGCCACCCACCCTGTGGTATTTCGTTACGGCAGCCCTAACAAACACATGCAATAAAGTTGACCTGTTTGACATTTTATGAAGGTTGACATGACAGATCTATTATTACCTGGTACTTGAGTTAGGGCTTTAATTCCCATGACATTAGCGAGGGAGAAGATCTTTGCTATGCAGAAGTTTATGAGTTTATGCACTGGTGCATTACATTATACACATCATAAGAGGAAGGGAAACTTCTGTTTAGAAGTGATTTAAGTTTCTCTGAGTAGTATACAACTTTTATCAGAAGAATATTCATTTCTCCTTTGAAATCAAAAGTTGTTTCTTAAACTCCAAATTTCTAAAGATAAATAAGGCTTTGTGACATATTTATACTTTGGTGAAGCATAGAAAAGGGAGTTTGCTTAAAATTGTGTTTAGAAAGACAGTAGAGGCCAGGGAGAGAGACAGGGATTGTGATTACACAATCCTGGTATGGTGTGGGTTTGTCTGGCCTTGTATATAGAAAACTGGTACAGTGTGGCCTTGTCTAGCCTTGTATATAGAAAACCTCTTTGTATATTGGTTTCTCCAAATGTAGAACCAATCGATGAGAACATGACCTCTCTGACAGGAAGCAAGGAGAAGGTGTGGGAAGAAGAATGGGAGAATAATGGATGAAATCTGGGCTTTTGAACTGCTTCTTGCTCTACAAAGATCAGCCAGTCTTTTAAACTTTGGAAACTAGTGTCTGCCATTTGTATAGCTTTGAACAAAACTCTGAAAACTGAAAAAGTTCAAGTCCGATGTTTCCAAGGAGCCAGTGAAAAGTAGGTATAAGTGGGGAGGCTTGTCCCTCAATTCCTAGGGCATCTGGGTGTCTCTCTCCAGTTCCACTACTGCTCAAGCATAGCGGGGCCAATGTGCCTGCCAGCTTGGACTTCTCCTCTATAAGCAAACACCCACCTCTGGCAATGGGATCCAGGCATTTGTCCACTTGTGAAAAACACTAACAGCTAACATTTGACATTAACAGCTATGTGCCAGGCAGTGCTCTCAGCACTTTACATGTAGCAGCATACTGAAGTCTCATAATCCTTTAGGACATCATTATTACATTATGATTTTGTACAATTATTACAATTCACTATACTGAGGTGAGAGAAATTAAGCGCCCAAGGCCATACAGCCAATCAGCACAGAATTGGTCTCAAACTCAGGTAGTGTAGCCCCAGAGGCTCCACTCTTAAATATCGAGCCCTGTGGGCTCAAAGACTAACAAGATCCTATGGGATCTTGGGCACCAAGGTCCCTCTAGTATGGTTAAGAGGTTACCCTAACTAGGGGTTAAGAGAGTTGATCACCATCATGTGACTTATCAATAGTGGAACCAGATCTGGAAGCCAATCCATCTCACATCCAGGCTCCTTCTCATACAATCAAAAGCTGTTTTGGGCAGCAGAGAATGGAACTCAATGCTAATCCACCTCTTTGTCTTAAGCTGCCTAACCATGCCCTTATCAAGATGGAACCAGAGAGGTATTAAGAAATTCTCCCCATCTTCTTTCTGGAACACCTGGAGAGGATGTAGTTATAGCATCCAGGCCCAAAGATAAAGGCCTCCCCAGTAATGGTACAGCCCAGGCAGCATCACCATCACCCACTGTGTATGCCTCCCTCTGGGGGACAGAACATGGCACCAAGTGCCGTGTAAGTCCAGTTGCGTGCAACCCCACACTCTCTCAGTGCAGGTCTGTGTGGTGATACTCTTTCCCACTGCTCTTTGATTTTGAGGAAGCTTCCTTACTATTTCCTCCACCATCTGTCACATGACTTACATTTCAAAGAATTAAAAATGAATACACATTTCTTTTGTTGTAGACCTTTATAGCAGCTCCAGAGGTAAATGGAGAAATAAGAAGGAGAGAAATTCCAAAATGGAACTCATTGATTTGGAGATTTATAGAGAGAAGTGAGAGGGATGAGAAGGATGGGAGAAAGAAACCATCATGAAAATGAAATGAACACAGTGGATGGAGAAGACAGGTAAGGGATAGACCATTAGCTGGAGGAAGGAAAATGAGCACCACAGGTCAAGGAACAGAACAGACAAAGCCTTCTCTCTTTTCCTGGCTCTACCAGACCTGACACAAGTTTCCCATGGGTCAAGTTCTAAAATAATGTCATCTTAATTTATGCTCTATTTGATAGTTCACATAGCCCTTCTTGTCCCTTAATTCACAGAACAATCCAATGACATACTCAAAGCAGGTTATTATCTTACTTTCTAGGTGAGAAGACTAAGATCTGAAGGGTTAAGTAGTTCTGCAAAGGTCACACAGCTGGTCTGTGGCAGAGCCCAGGTATCCCACCTACAAGCTCAGTGTTTTTTCTCCTGCAGGATGCTCCCTCTGCAGGGTGCTCTTCAATGTGCTGTCACAGTGTCAGGAAAGGGGAACTAGCATCTCGGTGTCTCCAACTGCCTCTGTCTCTCTTTGTCTCCCTTCCTCTCCTGATTTTGTATGAGATTCAGCTAAGAAGAGAAGACTGAGAAAAAGTACAGACACTGAAGCACACCTGCGTCCACCAATAGAGGCTATTTCCTTCATACAATTCTCCTCATCAAGACAATGAATGCAAAGGCTCATAAAGTCAGAGAACACTGTGTTTTAGGTATGTTTTCTTGCTGGCAAGTACCTACCATCTCACCATCAGGCCACCTCACACTGCTCCGGCCTCCTCTGGGAGAAGAGGGAGCCGCAGAAGTGGGGCTGCTGAGTCAGGGGGAGACGGGACAGGTGTGGAGAGTGAAATGGGAGGTGGGATGAACATGGCTGGTAGGGGCAGGCAGTCCGGAAAAACTAGCAGAGAGTAATTCACACAAGAATAGGGAGATTGGGATTGACATATATATACACAGCTGATACTATGCATAAAATAGATAACAAAGGAGAACCTGGTGTCTAGCATAGGGAATTCCACTCAACGCTCTGTGGTGACCTAAATGGGAAGGAAATAAAAAAAAAAAAGGGGATATATGTGTACGTATAGCTGATTCATTTTGCTGTACAGTAGAAACTAACACAACATTGTAAAGTGACTATACTCCAATAAAAATTAATTGAAAGAAAAAGAATCTTGAAGAGTCCATTCAAGTCTTCATTTAAGAGCAAAAAGAAATCTAGTTTAAGGTAACTTAACTTGATGGTTTGTTTGGACTCATGATATTGAAACATAACAAAAAGAACATCAATTCCCCCATATAAGTTCTCAGGAAATAAGTGCTTAGCCAAGTATATGTTTCCTCCCCAAACTAACTGAATTTGCAGCAAAATGTTGCAGTCAGCAGTGAAAAACTATGATAAATATCTGTAGGTAAAAGCTCTAAGTTGGGGATGTGTCTGCCTTGTTCATCGTTGTTTCACTCCCAGCGACTTTACCGTAGAATATAACGGGTCCTGGAAAATGTCTCTTTCATGAATAAAAATGAATAAACACCCATGAATGAAGCAGATACTTTTTTTTTTTTTTTTTGTGGTACACAGGCCTCTCACTGCTGTGGCCTCTCTCGTTGTGGAGCACAGGCTCCGGATGCACAGGCTCAGCAGCCATGGCTCACGGGCCCAGCCACTCCACGGCATGTGGGATCTTCCCAGCCTGGGGCACGAACCCGCGTCCCCTGCACCGGCAGGCGGACTCTCAACCACTGCGCCGCCAGGGAAGCCAACAGATACATTTTTCAAAATATAAGCAAGATCTCATAAGAAGGGATCAGCATTGTCTACACACGAAGAAATGGATAACACAGCTTGGTCTTCTTTGAAATAAGAAAAACAAATCATTGAAAGACTCCAAGTTTTAGAACCATTTTACCATTTTGTACTCTCGACGAGAGAGAACTTATGGGCTGGAATTCCTGAGGCTAAGATTAAAGCTAAGTGTTATTAGATCACTAGAACCTTGTTTGCCAAGTTGCCCTTCCCTTGCTCCCTGTAACCTAGTTTTAAATTCCCTGCTCTAGACTTAGATCAGGAAACATTCACTCACAGTGGTCCCAGAGGCGCATGTAGCTTACTTTCCAGGCAGCAAGCTGCAGTGGAGAAAACATTTAGCTAGGAGTAGGAAGACATGGGTTCCAGTCTTACTTTCACCACTACTGACTGTGTAATCTCAAGTAAGATTCTTAATACTTGGAGGCTAATGATATTTCACTTCAAGGGGGTAGCAACACTTGCCGAGAGAATCACATGCAATCAAGTATATGAAAGCATTCTGTAAACTCAAAAACCACATACAAATATAAAACATTATTATGGTTATATTCTGAAAAGCACCTCTCTATCTTAAAATAAGATTAGATGCCATTAGTAAATAAGATTCAATATGCTGTATGTATCTTACAAAGTAAAGAGAATAGAATTTTATTGATGAGCAGTCTAAGGTCAACTGCTGACTCATTTTAGCAGAAATTGGCTTAAGTTATAATAGATGTGCCTATTTATAATTCTGAGAGATTCCCTAAGGGGAATCATATTGAGCTAAATGGTATTTTTACCAGACAGACTTCTTTTCCACAGAAATGAATGTGAATATTAATATGTGCTACTCTGGTTACAGTCACGTTAATAACTTCATAACATTCCTAACAAAGCAATAATAAAAGATGTTTATGCCTTTTTTTGTGCTGAGTCAATAGTAAATCCTGAAATCTTTCATTGCTGATGTAAAATCTTTAATATGAAAGAGCACCACTGTGGACAAATAGTAGAAAGAATTCTAAGCATGAAAAGTGCTGGTGTAAATGCAAATATCAAAACATAGTTTAACCAATAATAATTTTTAGGTGAATATTTCCCAAAGAAACTGACTCTTTGGGGGTCAATAATGAACCATTCAAGTCTTATTTCTGACTCCATGAGAGAAAAGATGTTATAATAAATTCTGACATCCATGCATTATCTCCAGTTGTGGGACTGTAGTTTTTCTTCCATTTCTAAGTGTTCCTAAAGTACCCACAGTGCTCCAGAAGAAATGACGTTAATGTCAATGGGCTTCATTTCACGAGTGACTGTGGAAGAGGAACAGAGAACTACTTCCTGTTCCATTAAGTTCAAAATTTTACCTTTTACCATAAAATGCCAGAGAGCATTTGTGATATTATACTTATTTTGTCTTACTGTATATACTTAATTTTATTAATATAAAGAGCATTTATAATTAAATTTCAGTTATTTGTGAAGTCATATAACACTAAATGGAGGCAAATGGTTTATCCAGATATGCACATCCAAGCAAATTTGTCTGTTATAATTTTTATTTATTTATTTATTTTTTGCGGTACGCGGGCCTCTCACTGTTGTGGCCTCTCCCGTTGCGGAGCACAGGCTCCGGACGCGCAGGCTCAGCGGCCATGGCTCACGGGCCCAGCCGCTCCGCGGCATGTGGGATCTTCCCGGCCTGGGGCACGAACCCGTGTCCCCTGCACTGGCAGGCGGACTCTCAACCACTGCGTCGCCAGGGAAGCCCTGTTATAATTTTTAAAAATTTAAAAAAGTTTAATCCCAGACACACAGGTATTTTAAATGAGCTTTATTTTTTTTGTTTTCAATATTATGACTTGAACACACAATGGCACCCCAAAATTGTGTCTGTTGTGAAAAGTCATGAATCATAAACCTAGTAAAAAGAGACTCCAGGAGGGAGACATAAGTGAAAATGACCTTAAAATATTTCTTGGGTAGTAATTCACAGAGCAGAAGGCATTTCATGGAGAATATTCTGTTTTCTATCAGGGTAAGAAGCAAAAAACAAGAAAACAACCTTACAGTTTTATTAAAATGTTAGTTCGCTGACTCTGGACCTCACTCCCTTCTCCGACCACATCCAGGACAAGGGAATACTGATCACATAATACCTTCCTGAGAACAGAAGCTTGAGAAAGAGGACTCTTACAAAAGAAATCACACCTCAGTGTGATTGCTGAAAGGAACCAGTTTGAGTTCTTTTGGTTCACCAGCACTTTAGTTATCACTTGGACAAGCTCTAGAATAATTCATTTTCTGAATGACCCCAAATTAAAGGGACTTGACAACCTTCAGGTCCTCCTTGCTTTTTGCTGATGTCAGGACTCTCTGGGCATGCAGAGCTTGGTGGCCAGCCAATGCTGGCTCATTCTGTATCTCGAGCAGCTTTTCCCTTTCACATCCTCTGTGCTCTCCTCTCAAGAGCCTGCTCTGTCAAAACTGTGGAAGCTTCATAGAAAAGTGGGCTTTTGAAAGTTCCTATACGTAGAACATCTACCTAGACAACGTCCTTCTTTGATTTGTGTTAAAACTGATTTGCATTCTGCTTTTAAATTGGCTAAGCTCCAGGAAACAAAACTCACCAGGTAACAACTTCAAAGGGCATGTGAAGCCACAGTATGAATAATCCAACGTGAAACTAATACTGCTGGTACATTACTGCCTAAATTTCAATATTACACGAGTCATATAATTTCACTTTCAAGATAAAAATGTCATTCAGTAAAGACCTGATCTCATACAGGCTATTGTCTACTAGTCCTGTCAGAAAACATCATTATACAGATGCTCCCCTGTAATTTTACTACATCACCAGGTAGCCTCATAATAAGTGCTAGCAGCTGTCATTGCTCTAAGCCTTATATCAGGTAAAACTCTTATCTCTGGCCCTTAAGGCTTCAGATTTAACATTATAGGTAAATATCCTAATTTTTTTTTAGTTTTAAAGTTGTTACTTAAATGAATTACCTAGAAAAAATTTTAAAGCAAAAATGATATAGTTCTCTCTCAGTCTTACTCCCTAACCCCTACTGCAGCCCTCATATATACAAACACAAAGCAATATAAAAACCGCGAAGAAGTACACATTGCTTTTGATTCCACCTTTATAATTTCAGGAAGGAATGAGGGAAAATCAGAAAAAAAAAATCACATTTCAAATGTTACCTTTACCATCCTAATTACCATTCTAATTATTGTTCTCTCATAGTTGAATCTGCACATTGAAAACTCAATTCAGCTGTCTACCTAGTTAAAAATAACCTTGCTGTGAGTGTACATGGGATTAGAGACCCAAGCAACTGGTAATAGCACAAGTTTGTTTTTAAAGAAATGTGTATACACACACACAAACTCAGACATATATGAGCACCGGCTCTGGCTTTTACTACTCTTACAGACTGAAATTCAGTTTGGTTCTGGTATTGGCCCAAACGGCAGATTTGAGGAAATAAGAGTTTTAGTTCAAGATTAATACAATAAGTTGGAGATTTTAGTTTATTCTGCTTAACCATTTACTTATTAAAATCTGTATTAAAAATAGTGACTGAGCTTTTACTACATGCCAGGCTACTTTTTCTTGTATTCTCATTCTACACTGGGTATAAAATAAATGGAATTGGTGATGATGGGAGCAACAGAGCTTCTATTCAGGTAAGTTTTTGTCCATCTTCACCACTGATTCTAAATTTCTAAGTGCAAGTAAATCAATGCTGCCATTTGCTTCTATGAAAAAGATGAATAAAATGTGTTTAGATCTATTACTCTTAACATAGGAAGCATGGGGCCTAGTTGTCTAGCTGTAGCCAAGGACAAAGATAACCTACAGAGTTTCATTTGCTCAGTACAGGGTTGAGGGCCGGTCGACAATTGTTTTGTTGCTGTTTTATTCGGTGGCTCATTTGAAGAATGACTTGAATGCCCAATGGAGCATCGTACCCTGCCTCTTTTACCCCTCTGAGCAGGCTTTACCCAACTCCCTCTGTAGAAGAAATCTCCAACAAGGCTAAGTGATTACCCTCCCCCTACTGACACGTGTGTGTGTTTGTGTGTGTGTGTGTGTGTACACATATACCATGTGTATTTCAAAATCTAGAATTCTGATTTCCCTTCTTTTACTCTGCTTGATCACTTTGGTCCTTTTGGCCTATTCTGCCTTGATGTGTTTGCTACTAAAAAAGAGACTTCTTACACAAAGATATTTTATTGGAAATATAAATGTATCAGGTGCCAGATTCTTGTATAAGGCTGTCATTTATCATTTGGGAGTTCACAATATGCTAATTGCTTCTCAGAGCATACAGAGGTCATCTGTATTCTTTGCATCCTAAAAGTCAATGCTAAGTAGATTCTGCCTTTGAAAGATAAGGCACGTACACATAATTTATTTCTTTCAGTTACATGAATAGAGACCTAAATAGAACCTCATGAAATAAGATCAACATATGCTTCTTGTAAAAGGAGTGATAAGAATGAGTGAGGTCCTTTAAGAGTTTAGAAAGCACTTCACTATTCAGAGGGAATATAGTGTGAATAGTGAGAGAGAAAACGAAAGGAGAAATTCCAAGAAAGACGACTCTGGTCCTTGTACCATTATGCCGTGTTCTGTTCTGTGCTGCGCTGAAAATGTTCCTGGATATGGTCTAATCTGGTGCCTCAGTTACATGGTAGTTTTTCTTTCATGAATGATGTGTGAGGGTTTATACACTCTCTTACCATTCCTATGGCCAAGAAGAGTTACAGTTAAAACTTTTAGAGAATACATCAGTGAATAAAAGTCTGTAAAACTATAAGAAGAGGTTTCATGCTATATTATTCTCTGTTCTGCATTTTGTCAATATTAGAGTTGGATGAAGCAGGTTATGTGTACAGTACAATGATAGGTTCTTGAATTTTCATTAAACCCAACATCCAAAATGGCTATACAAAAGAAGGTATATTTACTGCCCTGTTTTTCCATATATGTTATTTTCCTCAAAGTAGCATTGGAAGGCTAATCCCAGTTTAGAAAATAATAAAAGAATTTATATTAAAAAATAAAAAAAATGAATTGAGGATGTTTGACAAGTCTACGTGTGTGTAATGCATGGATGGCTCTCTGTGCTTAATTTAAAAGAATCACTATCATTCAGAGAACAACCTTCTCTCTCCACTGCATATGAAGAAAATAATTTAAAGCAAGTAATCTTCAAGTAAGGTTTAGGGTACATTATCTTCTGCCCCAACAAGTATGTCCCATGCAAATTATGAATTTAGAATAACAAGGATATTTTTCAAAACATTTTCATTTACATTGTTTTCTCTTCCCTTAGCAGTTGTTCTTCTGGGTTCATATGAAAGTATCTTTGGTCCTTTCCACAGATCCATGTGCGCTTTTTTAAAAAAGAAACCAATAAGATAGAAATATATTTTGAAAGGTCAAATTCTTCCAGTAAGGCAATAATGTCAGGCCAGTTTTTAATATTAAAATAAAAATAATGCTGATTTTAGACTTTACAGATGTTTTAGGATGGCAAATTCTATACGTGACAGAACATTACAAAACTCCACAGACAACTAACGTACACCCACAGATTAATGATGTATTCTGTATAGGTTTTTTTTCTTTTACATCATTTTTAATTTGTTACTATTTTTGTTGATGGTGGTGGAAGCTATGATGGCAACAGTCACTTTTATTTGGGTTGAAGGAAAGAAAGATTACATTTGCATTTTTCCCCAAGTCACATGAGAAAAGTCAAACTGTCACATTCATTTTCCTCTTTCTGATAGCACTTAGGACATATATGTACCAAGCGATGGACATAGCACTGGAAGTCGGTGGATGGGAACCCATTTCTTTATAATGGATGAACCCACACAGAGTCACTGGTTTCAAATATGATTTGTTTAGTTTATTAGGACACAGAAGTGCTTTGAAACTGTTGAATCCATTTCTTTATGGACAAACATAAACTGTCATGGCCACCAGCCTCAGCTGTTATTTGATTTATGAAGATTAAAAAAGCATTACTTTCTTTTGCCTACACACCCTTACATTTTCTAGAGTTACTACACTAGCTTTTGTGAATTTATTTTTATTCCAATTGGAACCAAATGACTGCATTAATTAATTTTTCTTAATAATAACTCTTACCATAATGACATGGAAGATTAAGGACATATAATTTGTTTTTTACATTGTCCATATTCATAGGTCACAAGAAATAATATTAGGGTGTTTTTTTTTCATAAAAATGAGTTTTTTCAGACCTATGAAATTTTTATTTTCATTCATATCTCTTCAATCTATAGTATTTCAGATTGTCTAATATAAACCTCTATATCTCAGAGGATCAGAATTTAAGGGTGTGAGTTAACATTTGAGATTGAAATATGGAACTGCTTTCATTCTTCACACATATCATGTAAGTTCTTAATTGCAGGTTGAGGAAAAAAAAGAACCTAATAATCTGGCCATGTCATCTTAGAAGTAGCTCAAGGATTTTTAATGTATAATACATACTTTGGTAAGGAGCTCTGTACAAGGATCTTGAGTCTAGCACATTCAGCAATTTAAACTTGCTGGAGCACTTCACAAATTACAATTCCAATTTGAAAGAATGAAGGTCCCCTAAAGACCCACAGCATTCCAATAATTTTAAATTATTTTCCTCTTCGTAAGTTCAGAGTCCCTACTGCTTATAAAGAGACACTTAAAACAAAGTACCACAATCATTTCAAATCATGATGTATAGTGTAGGACAATTTTAAGACTGAAGTACTTGTAGGCTTTCCCATTTCATTTGAAGACTTTCAATTTGAAAGTAAGTCAAGCAGCTTTTACAATGGAACAATTCAAAATGCACTAAGTGGTTTCAAACGGAACCAAAACTATGACAAAAGTAGAGTGCACATGGTTATAGAAAAATATAAACATAAAGTATATCCTCTGAAATACAAAAGGAAGTTAAATTGCCCTATAAATTAATTGGCATAAAATAGTGGGAATGGGGGGGTAACATCCATATAACAGTAATATCAGATCTTTAAGGGATAACAGAGAAAGTAGTTACTGAATTTTATAATGAAGGATTCGAAAAAGAACTAGATCTATATTGTTGAATGTTTGATCCAGTGCTATGTTGGGGTCAGTTCCATCAGGCTCACGAGAGTTGAGCGCACACCTCGTCCTCATTCTCTGCTGTTATGTAACATTATGTTGGTAGTTTGAAATAAGTCATGGTAGCAGTATTTACATCATGGAAACTGACAAAGGCTAAAAATTAGTTCTTTTTTCCTCTGGAGAGTTAGTTGTTAGACATTTACCAACACACCATTGGTGCATTACATCTAATTCATTTCTATGCTAGGCTCTTTCAATTGAAAGGGGCAGTGATCACTCAGATTGCCTCAAATAATGGAAAGGATAATGGTGGTTATGGGAAGAATAAGGGGAAAATGAATCTTACCCAAGAGAAGAGTGCCAGGCCAACTGGCACAAACAGAACCAAATAGTGAAGAATCAAGAGCATCATGGAAATAACTCAAAGGTCTGTGGTTCAGACTCCAAGGCAGCTCATTCAGCTCAATATCAAAAAAACAAACAACCCAATCAAAAATGGGTGGAAGACCTAAATTGACATTTCTCCAAAGAAGACATACAGTTGGCCAAGAGGCACATGAAAAGGTGCTTAACATCACTAATTATTAGAGGAATGCAAATCAAAACTACAATGAGGTAGCACCTCACACCAGTTAGAATGGGCATCATCAGAAAATCTACAAGCCATAAAGGCTGGAGCGGGGGGGGGGAAAAGGGAACCCTCCTACACTGCTGGTGGGAATGTGAATTGGTACAGCCACTATGGAGAACAGTATGGAGGTTCCTTAAAAAACTAAAAATAGAGCTACCATATGAGTCAGCAATCCCACTCTTAGGCATATATCCGGAGAAAACCAGAATTCGAAAGTATGCATGCACCCTGATGTTCATTGTAGCACTGTTTTCAATAGCCAGGACATGGAAGCAACCTAAATGTCCATCGACAAAGGAATGGATAAAGAAGATGTGGTACATATATGCAATGGAATATTACTCAGCCATAAAGAAATGAATAATACCATTTGCAGCAACATGGATGGACCTAGAGATTGGCATACAGAGTGAAGTATGTCATAAAGAGAAAAACAAATACCATATAATATTGCTTATGTGCAGAATCTAGAAAAATGGTAAAGATGAACTTGTTTGCAAAGCACCAATAGGGTCACAGATGCAGAGAACAAACTTATGGTTACCAAGGGGGAAAGGAGGGGTGGGATGAACTGGGAGATAGGGATTAACATATATACACTACTATGTATAAAATAGATAGCTAATGAGAACCTACTGTATAGCACAGGGAACTCTACTCAGGGCTCTATGGTGACCTAAATGGGAAGGAAATCTAAAAAAGAGTGGATATTTGTATACGTATAACTGATTCACTTTGCTGCAGAGCAGAAACTAACACAACATTGTAGGGGCTTCCCTGGTGGTGCAGTGGTTAAGAACCTGCCTGCCAATGCAGGGGACACAGGTTTGAGCCTGGTCTGGGAAGATCCCACATGCTGCGGAGCAACTAAGCCTGTGCGCCACAACTACTGAGCCTGCACTCTAGAGCCCGCGAGCCACAACTACTGAGCCTGTGTGCTGCAACCACTGAAGCCCGTGTGCCTAGGGCCTGTGCTCTGCAACAAGAAAAGCCACTGCAATGAGAAGCCTGAACACTGCAACCAAGAGTAGCCCCCGCTAGCCACAACTAGAGAAAGCCCGCACGTAGCAATGAAGACCCAACACAGCCAAAAATAAATACAGATTTAAAAAATAATAAAAAAAAAAGAGAAGCTAACACAACATTGCAAAACAACGATGTGCCAATAAAAATTTTTAAAAAAGAATCCAAGGCAGCCTAGGTTCCTCAGCAGTAGGATCTTAGCTTAGGATTCCTCGGCTAGATTTCTGCTTCAGTGTGCAACTCCACACTCATTTCCCCTCTACTAGCTGGTTTCTTCATACGCTACTTTGCAACTTCTCTCTACGTCATAGTTTATGCTTACTCATGATTTTGAATCACTCACATCTCTGTTTTGCACGTCTCTTTAAGATCCCTCCTGCCTTATGTGTGCATCTGTGTGTGTGCATGTTTTAATTGTAAGTCCTTGCTTCCTGCTAAACACTGATTATTTCTATATTTCCATGTCAAAATTACTGAGGTTGGGAAATCTGGTGAGCCAATTTCTGCCATGGAAATCCTCTTATTGGAATCATGGAATTTTATAGAATTGAATTGTGTATTGTATGTCTTCTCTAGGTATTAATGGAAACACAATGCTAAGTAAGATTACCCCTAAATACAAGAAATTATCAATCTTTTTGACTATAAAAAATCTAGTTGTCTAAAGGACTATAGTAAAATGTAATAAAATAGAAGAAGTACAAAGATAGTGCTATGGACATTCAAAAAAAAAAAAGAGAATATACTTCTGGCTACATGAGGGCATTTTTAAGGGAAATCATTTAAAGGGCCTTTGTAGATGAATAATTATTAGTAAAACAAAGCTTTAGAAGATGCCATTCTAGGCAGAAGAAAGAATCTGGAAATTTGGGGCCATGTGATTCTCTACAGGTTGGTCACATTTCTGCACACCTTGAGAGCAAATCACTGATGATCATTTTTCCTGGAATCTGTTCCAAGATAGAGATAGTATCTCTCTTTGGAGCAAGGGATGGGAATTCTCCCTCTTCATCACAAAATATTGAAACTTCCTAAGCTCGGGGTTGGTGCCTCTCTTATAACACAACCCATTGTTAGCACTAGTATTATCTCGCTCTCTATGTCAACCTACGTGAAGTGGGGCCTGAGGAGCTGGACCCCAAAATGACGATACTCTGCTCATAGTTTTGCATTGAACAATCAGCTTTCCTTTGTCTCTGTTCCAGAGTCTCATGGAGTCTACCAGCATCTATGAAGCTGCAGCCAGCCAACTTAATTGACTGCAAGTAGGAGGACATCTTGGATTCATCAGAGTTCTTGACAGAAGCACGATGAACAGGCCACATTCCACATACAGGCTGGAACCTGCATATGTTTATAGGAGACTGGAAAGAAATACTGGAATGTCCACCAGGAGCCCCTCTGTCTTTGACTGTCAGGATGAGGTGTTTGTATTCAGTCAAGTAGTTGGTGCTGAGCCACTGAGAGGTTTTCAAGCAGATAAATGGTTTCAGAGACATATCTGAGAAAGGTTAGTCTGACAGCAGTGTATATATAGTTCTGATTTGAGTGAGAAGAGGAAAAGGCCAGAGAGGAAACTGCTGAGGAGTGAAGACACACTTGTCATTCAGGTCTGGACTGGACTAGTGGTAGTGCCAATCAATAAAGAGGTGGGCTTGACTTGAGGCCCAGGGCAGAAACAGAATTAACAAGAATCCACTATTAGCCAAACATCAAAAGGGAGGAAGAACACAGAGTGACGGATAATCCCAAAAGAAGCTTAACAGAGCCGCCATGTTTGACTCAGTAATTCTCTTGGGAATCAAACCTAAGGAAATAAGCTTGAAGATAGAGGTTTATGCAGAAAGATAGTATCTCAATATCATTTATTATAGTGAAAGATTGAAAATAATTTAAATATTCAAGTTTTAGGAAGTGATAAGAAAACTATGCCATAGCCATACAACTAAAATATTTATTAAATATTCAAACTAAAAGTATTTAGTAAAATAGATTTCCTTAAAAATACCTTAAGGAAATATTTTTAAAACACAGGGCTATATTTATTTGACAATATATATGAAATTAAAGAAAACATGGTATGATCTCAATTGTATAAAATTCTTCAAAAAAATTCAAAAGGAATTTAGCCACTAGGTAATGAAATTATGAGTATTTTCAACTCTACACATCTTTACCTCTTAGATAGTTTTATAATGTATACCTAGTACCTTTATGTTTTAAAAAATAAAATTTATTTAAACTAAAAGTTGGGTTTATGAATTCAACCTATGTGACTGTCAAAATGTAGTCTTATCTTTTAAAAAGAGGTATATTATAAAGGAAGAGTAAACATGAAGGACATATATCATAAATAAAACATCATTTCATTTAAAATAATGAGAGTTTTAATATTTATCCATAAGTGACAGAAAATCCCTTTCTCCAGTTCTCTGGAATCTTCAGCCTATCAGCTAAAGTATTTTCTGCAAGAAGGGCTTAGATAAAACTTGGAAGTGAACAGATTCCCATTTTCCCATGTCCACCCTTACCTTCTGCATTATCCTCTTTTTCCCTCCTGGTCACAAAACACTTTGGGTACTCCCAGCATGGTTTAATTTTCCCTGTATTCTCAGGCTTTCTCCTAGCAGTGTGGATTCACACACTGATCCATTCCCTGACCTTCTTTATCCACTGGCCATTATCTATTCAGTATTTCTCCCACTCCTTCCAGGTCCTACTCTCTGCTGGGTAACAACAAAGTGTAGTAATGACTTAAATCACATAGAAAAAAAAAATCAATGCTACAAGATTAATGAACTATTGGAATATCTCTTCTGTTTACCTAATGCTTTCATTATATGAAAATACACGTGTCCACAAACTTACGGTTACCAAAGGGGAAAGGTAGGCAGGGGAGGGATAAATTAGGAGTTTGGGATTAACATATACACACTACTATGTATAAAATAGATAAACAACAAGGACCTACTGTATAGCACAGAGAACTCTACTCAATATTTTGTAATAAAGAAAATAATCTGAGAAAGAATATATATATACATATATATGTATAACTGAATCATTTTGCTGTACATCTGAAACTAACACAACATTGTAAATCAACTATACTTCAATAAAAAATACAACTATATATATATAAATAAATATGCCTCCCTAAAAAAAGAAAATACACGTGTCCATCTTCATCTCCATCTTAGTCTAAGCCATCACCAGTCTTCACTTTCAACTGCAAATAGTTTTCTTACTTTTGTCTTATACACTGAATGATCCATCAAAATGTAAATTATAAATAAACAAACAGCTAATTACCAAACTAGGCCATTTAGTCTCCTGTTTAAAAACTTACTCAGGGGCTTCCCAGTTCCCTTAGGAAAGAATGTGAATTGCTCTCCTGGCCTAGGGGGCCCGATCTGGTCTGGCCCTGCCTGTGAACTCCTGTTTCTGTATGTCCTCTGTGCACTCCAGGTGCACTGCCATTCTTCTTGTTTCCATCTCGGGCCTCTTGTGCTGTCCTGCAGGCCACAGCTCCCCAAGGAGACCTCCCTGACTGCACAGAGCAGCCCTTCTCTCATGGAAAGTCTCTCTTCTGCTTGTTTACTTGTTTATTACCTTTCCTTCCCCCTTTAGTGGATCTTGTCTGTGTAGGTCACTGCTGCTCACCAGGGGAAGAGCATGATTAAATTGAGATGTAGCTGTTCTATAATATAAATGACTCAAAATACCAGTGGTTGAAGGAAAAGAGACATTTACGCCTCTCTCATGTAAAAGGAATGTGGTTAAAAATGATACGGAGGCCCCACGATCTTACTAGGAACTCAAGCTCCAATCTGTCCCCTGCTAATCCTCAGCACACAATCTCCAACCTCAAGGTCACAGCATGGTCGAGAATGCAGCTAATAACTCAAGCCATGAAGTATAAGACCTCCAGCAAGTCATATAGAACACCTCTGCTTGCATCTCACTGGCCAGATTGGGTCACATGGCCACACCTCTCTTTAAAAAGGGCCAGGAAATGGAGTGTTAATTCTGCATGGCAATGTGCCAGAATCAAAACCCGAGGTCCATTACAGAGGTAAAAGAAGAAAATGGATACAGGGTAGCAATCTCTCCCATGGGATACAGGGTTACAACAGGCTTCTTGATGTAACGTAGGGTTCTCTCTACTTTTTCTTCAGCGTTGCTCCCGAGTAGTTACAAGATACTGCTTAGCATTCTTTTGTTCACATCCAGAGAGAGAGACAGAGAGAGAGGGAGATGCACCTCAGGCTGCTTTCTCAATAGAGGAAGCACCTTTCCTATACAGCCCAGAAAGTGTCTCCTCCAACTTCATTGGTCACAACCAACAACTACATCCAGGGGAAGGAATTGAATGTGTTAGCCTGGGGCTAAGTCATATGCACCTTTCTAGACCAGAAGTTGAGCTGCTGTGGCCCTAAGCAAAGGGACTGTGGCTAGGAGCTATGGATCCCGGATGAACAAGGAGAATAGCTACCCAGAGCAGGAGAAGGAGAAGGTGGGCAGCTCATTTTGGGGGCTGCATGTGTTTCTCAGCCCAAATCATGCAAATACATGTTGAGCAAAATGTATGGTATCTCCTCATTTTCTTCAGTTTCTTTTTTCTTTAGTTCTTGTCCTCATTAATTAAAATCAGCTCAAGTTAAGAACTGCACTGTCCAATAAGAGAGCCACAAACTACATGGGATTATGCAGCTTTTGAGAGTTAGCTCGTAGGGATTGAGATGAGCTGTGAGTATAAAACCCACACTGGATTTCAAAGACTTAGTATGTAAAAGAGAATGTAAATATCTCCTCAATAAATTTTATATTGATTGCATATTAAATGTTAATATTTTAGATCTACTGCGTTAAATGAAAGATATGATTAAAATTAATTTTACTTTTTTTTTTTTTTTTTTTTTTTTTTTTTTTTTTCTTTTTTTTTTTTTTTTTCTTTTTTTTTTTTTTTCTTTTTTTTTTTTTTTTTTTTT
>NW_020173921.1:832830-837227 GCF_003031525.2 Neophocaena asiaeorientalis asiaeorientalis
TTTTTTTTTTTTTTTTTTTTTTTTACTTTTGAATGTGGCTACTAGAAAATTACAAATTACATAGGAGGCTCATATTATATTTCAGTTAGACGACACTCATCAAAAAGGTTTTAGATTGTCTTCTAAGACACCGCCTTACTCAAGCTCTCCACCTGGACTTCCTCTACCTTCAAGCAAACCTGAACGACTTGCAGCTGACATGCTCTAAGTCCATACCCAAATCCCACTCCCTACTCACTTTTCAAGCTCTTGTGCCAAAAGGCCATGTCTTCCGTAAAACGGTACCATGATACCTTTCCAACTTTCTTCCCCCTTCTCTGAATACGACTTTACCTGTGCAGGTTTATGGCAGGAAACACCATTTGCTATGTATTACAATGGATTGTTTACACGGTTTAGCCCCTTTACAGACTTCATGCTTTCTTTTCTGGGCAGAAGTTTTGCTTCTAAATCTTTCTATCTCCCCTTAATTCCTTGGCTGCTGTAGGACTTTAACAAAATATCTGAGGATGAGAGAATAAATAAGTGCTGCTGTAGGGGGGAAAAAGTGGGGGGGACTGATAGGCCTACTCTTGAAGAAAGGCTGAGAAGTTCAAGAGTGAGTGCTAAAGGAGAAGCAAGGGCACCAAGGGACTTTGAAAGTGATGAAATACCAGTTAGGGGTCATAAAGAAAAAAACACTTCCTATGAAAGCTAAAAGTATGCAGTTAAATAACCACATCATTCAAAGAATTTAGATCTAGGGGCTCTTCAGCAAAATGCTGCATTTTCTACATACACTTGAACTGAAAATGGTTCAAGGGAAAAAAATTATAGACTTGGCCTTATTATAAAAATTTGGAAAATGACTTTTGAGTGTCTCAAAGCAATTCAGTCTAAAATCCTAGTAAAATGTTTTGGGGTCCCTTAAGAGCAGTGTAAGGAAAATCCATCCAAAGCTTCTCCTTTGGGTCAACTTCCCCTCATCATTGGCACTTAGAAATTGTTGCACTCCCTGAAGCCTGTATGGTCTCCTTGAGCTGACGTCTTGGTGGAATTATTAGGTTTCAGGAGTGCACCAGAGAGCCTTCTAGTCAGTTCTAAGTTTTTCTGCACTTAGCCAGCTGAGGACCCCAGGGCTGCTAAGACAGAACAGAGGCTGTGCAGGATAATCTAGCCCAAGGTCAGCCTGTAAACTATTACCTAACCAGGCCATAGCTGCCAGGAAAAAGTTCATGAGCCACTGCATTAGACAAGGTTAAATCTTCCAGAGTTTTAAACTGGAAACCAGTAGTTATAGAATATTATCCTTCTTTATATATTCCCCTGAATCTTTATATTTAAGGTCAAAACAATCATCGGCAGCAGATTCAACTTGCAAGGTCCTTAATACCTATTGTATTTGATTTATTTTATTTATAGCACACTTGTGTTTTGCAATAGGTTACAGCATTGTACAACATAAATTTAAAATAAGAGAAATAGGCAAAGAAAATAAGGCTTAGTAAACTCTAGTAGACGTTATATTGAGCACATTGTACATGCTAAGAAAACCTAGATACTTGCTAAATGTGGTCGACGTATCTGAAAGGAAGCTGCATTTCTAGTAGTCAATTGTAAAATTGTATAATGAGGATTTATGGTAAGTGGGTACTTTTTTCCCAATCTACCCATCTGATCTCATTTCGCCCCAACACCATTTGCTTCCTTTTAATGTATATTTGTCCCATAGACAGAATGGCTACAGAGGAACTGTCTTTTTGACTGCATAAATAAAGTTCCATCTGCTTTATTTAGTATAGCAGGTACAAATTACATTATTAGAAAAAGCCACTGAAAGTGAATCCCTTTAAAACATATCAAATTTTTATGGTAAATATTACAAAATAGAAACAATAGCAACAAGTTAAATTGAGATCTTATCTTAGAGTAAAAAGTTAATTTATGATATGCTTATTTTAATAAATTTAGTTTATAATTCAACTAGACATCAGTTCTTATAACCACTGTAGACTGAATCAAATGCTGAATTTTTCCAACAGAAAACTAAGATAGAGCAAAGTGGCATTCTGCCAATAATTCTGCTATGATATGAGTAATTCTACAAATTTACTTACAGAAACTTTATGAAATCAGATCTTGCAAAATTTGGAATTTCAGTCTGCAATTGATTTGCATCAAAATGAAATTTTAAGTTGGACATTTAATGTGAGTCATAGTCAGTGAGAGACTGACTAATAAAAGGCTTTGATTGAACTGGCATGCATAAATGTTACTGAGAATTGGGTAGGTTGTTTTAATGGGGACTAGTTTTATAGAATATTACTTCATTGGAGAGTGTTTTCCTTTGAGTGACCTTTGGTTCTCCATCATCATCATCAAAACTTGGATACTCAGTGAATATTTGGGTGATTTGTATACTCCAACATTAACTAGTCATTTAAGTTTCTTTGTTGCTTCTCCATAGATTTTGTTCACCCGTGCTAGAATTCTGCTTTTAGTTCCACATTTAATAATTCAGAAAATTACAGCCATATTTCCTGAAATTGCTTTTTAACTGGTGAAAACGAACTTGGCCATTGCCCTGTTCTCATCTACTTGGTGGCATACTCTTAAATTTCCATTGATTAAACAATTTTCCTTCATAGTCACTGGGTTGTAGTTTATTCGATTCTAAACTATGTAGCAAGGCAGAATTTCAGGCCACATAGGTATAGAGGATGTCAAATTTCTTTAATTTTCTAAAAATTAATTTGTAATATGAGCCTTGATTCTGCATCCATGCCCCAGGGATGTAAATAATCTTTAATATGAGCAAACTGTGCATCGTCCCTCACTCTGGACTGCAATGTCACTCTAAATCCAACTCCCACCCAGTTATTTATCAGACCCTTCTTGAACACAAAGAAAAAGTTCCATTACTGTGGGAACCTCATTGAGGTTGCCTAAGAACTTTAACCATCTCAGAGCTAGGCTCCCCTGCCCCTTGCACTGGCAACTAAGAACTCTGGAGATTGACTTAGACCCTCTGCCCAGTTCCAGTACAGGCTGCCCAGCTGTTTCCATGGTGCAGCTTCTGTACTTGCTGGGGACCAAACAAACTCTGGGATCTGGTTATTGTATTGGGCTCTCTTCAGGAATACGCACATGGCCCTTCTGTTCTAATACTCACAAACATATCTGGGAAATGTATTATCCTCCTATCCAGGGAAGACATTACTTAAAATTGGAGAAAACAACCAGAAAAACCCAAATTACTAAATTTAGCTGTTTGGCAAGGAAATCCAGGAAGAAACAGTGGACGAACCTAAACCAATTGGGATTAACTTGTATGCACTGGAAGGATAGAGGCATGGAATGAAAATGAGGATCAGCTTTAGAAAAGCAAAGTTTATTTCTTTTTCTGAATTTTTGCCCTTAAAATTTGTACCTTCTAGAAAATGGGAATAGGAACATATATATTGATAATTACCTTAAATGTAAATGGACTAAATGCTCCCACCAAAAGACAGAGGTTGGCTGATTGGATACAAAAATAAGACACATATATATGCTGTCTACAAGAGACCCACTTCAGACCTAGAGACACATACAGACTGAAAGAAAGAGGAAGGAAAAAGATATTCCATGCAAATGGAAACCAAAAGAAAGCTGGAGTAACAATTCTCATATCAGACAAAATAGACTTTAAAATAAAGACTATTAGAAGAGACAAAGGACACTACATAATGATCAAGGGATCGATCCAAGAAGAAGATATAACAATTGTAAATATTTATGCACCCAACATAGGAGCACCTCAATACATAAGGCAAATACTAACAGCCATAAAAGGGGAAATTGACAGTAACACATTCATAGTAGGGGACTTTAACACCCCACTTTCACCAATGGACAGATCATCAAAAATGAAAATAAATACGGAAACACAAGCTTTAAATGATACATTAAACAAGATGGACTTCATTGATATTTATAGGACACTCCATTGAAAAACAAGAGAATACACATTTTTCTGGAGTGCTCATGGAACATTCTCCAGGATAGATCACATCTTGGGTCACAAATCAAGCCTTGGTAAATTTAAGAAAATTGAAATTCTATCAAGTATCTTTTCCGACCACAACGCTATGAGACTAGATATCAATTACAGGAAAAGATCTGTAAAAAATACAAACACGTGGAGGCTAAACAATACACTACTTAATAATGAAGTGATCACTGAAGAAATCAAAGAGGAAATAAAAAAATACCTAGAAACAAATGACAATGGAGACACAACGACCCAAAACCTATGGGATGCAGCAAAAGCAGTTCTAAGGGGGAAGTTTATAGCAATACAAGCCCACCTTAAGAAGCAGGAAACATCTCGAATAAACAACCTAACCTTGCACCTCAAGCAATTAGAGAAAGAAGAA
>NW_020173921.1:837635-914503 GCF_003031525.2 Neophocaena asiaeorientalis asiaeorientalis
TACACAGAGAATCCTAAAAATGCTACCAGAAAACTACTAGAGCTAATCAATGAATTTGGTAAAGTTGCAGGATAAAAAATTAATACACAGAAATCTGGCATTCCTATACACTAATGATGAAAAATCTGAAAGTGAAATCAAGAACACACTCCCATTAACCATTGAAACAAAAAGAATAAAATATCTATGAATAAACCTATGTAAGGAGAAAAAAGGCTTGTATGCAGAAAATTATAAGACACTGATGAAAGAAATTAAAGATGATACAAATAGATGGAGAGATATACCATGTTCTTGGATTGGAAGAATGTGCCTTCTAAAAATTCATATCTGAGTATGTCACTTCTTGTTCTAAAACCTGCAATGACTTTCTACCAAATACAGAATAAAGTTCCTACTCCACACACTGGCCTTCCAAATCCTCCTGATTTGGCCCCAAGCTACATTTTCAACCCTTCCTCTTTGTATTATAAGATATAGACACAATTATCTATTTGCCAACGTGCAGACATGAACAGAAGCATAGTTTTGCTCAAGCTGCTCTCTGTAAGTGATGCACAGGTCCATAAACCTCCTCTCTGAGAGTGAAACTCTAAATAAACCTGCAACAGAACAGAGAAGATATGCCAAAAAAAAAGCAGAATGTCAACGGACTAAGACTTCAGTATACTCTAATTGTTGGACTAAACAACACTCAAGAATTTCTTTTTTTAACATATATATTTTTATTGAAGTATAGCTGATATACAATATTATGTAACTTACAGGTATACAATATAGTGATGTACAATTTTTCAAGGTTATACTCCTTTTATAGTTATTAAAAATATTAGCTATATTCCCCATGTTGTACAATATATCCTTGTAGTTTTTTTTTTTTTTTTTCCCTTTTTTGGTACGTGGGCCTCTCACTTGTGTGACCTCTCCCGCCGCGGAGCACAGGCTCGGGACGCGCAGGCCCAGCGGCCACGGCTCACGGGCCCAGCCGCTCCGCAGCATGTGGGATCTTCCCGGACCCGGGCACGAACTCGTGTCCCCTGCATCGGCAGGCGGACCCTCAACCACTGCGCCACCAGGGAAGCCCTGTAGCTTATTTTATACATAATTGTTTGTAACTCTTAATCCTCTGCTCCTATGTTGCCCCTCCCTCCTTCCCTCTCTCCATGGGTAACCACTAGTTTGTTCTCTAAATATGTGAGCCTGCTTCTTTTTTGTTTTATTCACTAGTTTGTTGTATTTTTTAGATTCCACATATAAGTGATGTCATGCAGTATTTGTCTTTCTCTGTCTGACTTACTTCACTTAGCATAACACCCTCCAAGTCCATCCATGTTGTTGTAAATGGCAAAATTTTCATTCTTTTTACAGCTGAGTAGTTTTCCATTGCTTATATAAACAACATCCTCTTTATCCATTCATCTGTTGATGGACATGTAGGTTGCTTCCATATCTTGTCTATTGTAAATAATACTGCTATGAACATTGGGGTGCATGTATCTTTTCAAATTAATGTTTTGGGGTTTTTTTGGATACATACACTGGAGTAGGACTGCTGGATCCTATGGTAGTCCAATTTTTTTGTTTTTTGAGGAACCTCCATACTGTTTTCTACTGTGGCTGCATCAATTTACATTCCCACCAACAGTGCATGAGGTTCCCTTTTCTCCACATCCTCTCCAGCATTTGTTATTTTTCTTCTTTTTGATGACAGCTATTCTGACAGGTGTGAGGTGATATCTCACTGTGATTTTGATTTGAATTTCCCTGATGATTAGTGATGTTGATCATCTTTTCATGTGCCTATTGGCCATCTGCATGTCCTCTTTGGAAAAATGTCTATTCAGGTCTTCTGCCCATTTTCTCATCAGGTTGTTTTTCTGATTTTGAGTTGTATGAGCTGTTCATATATTTTGCATATTAATCCCTTATCGGTCATATCATTTGCAAATATTTTCTCCCATTCAGTAGATTATCTTTTCGTTTTACAGATGGTTTCCTTTGCTGTGCAAAAGGTTTTAAGTTTAATTAGGTCCCATTTCTTTATTCTTCCTTTTATTTCCTTTGCTTTAGGAGAAAGATCCAAAAAAAATTATTGCTGCAATTTATGTCAAAGAGTGTTCTGCCTAGGTTTTCTTCTAGGAGTTTTATGATATCCAGTCTTACATTTAGGGCTTTAATCTATTTTGAGTTTATTTTTGTGTATGGTGTTAGGGAGTGTTAAATTGCATTCTTTTACATGTAGCTGTCCACTTTTCCCAGCACCACTTATTGAAGAGACTGTCTTTTTCTCCATTGTGTATTCTTGCCTCCTTTGTCGTAGGTTAACTGACAGGAAAGAATTTCTTAAATATAAAGTGAACTTGTTGTCAGTGATAGAGCCTTGGTAGAGAAGGGAGTCAGGGAGCAAACACTGACTGAGAGCTGACTGTACTGCTCACAAGAGGGTTCCTTGCCATCACTATCAGCACATGATTCAGTTGTCTCTATAACACAGATGGAACAACAGGCATATAGGACCTAATGATGCAAACCTGGTATTTAATATCTGTGAGCATAGTATCTTTGTCCCTTTCTGATCACTGTTGTATTCCTCAGTGCAGTGAGTGACATATAGAAGTACTAAATATTTGTTGGAAAATTGTCTCACCAGCTGCCGGAGCTCTGATCTCTATGCTTCTGGCAATCTTTTAGTTATGATGTAACTTCTCATGCAGATATGACAACAAGGCATGAACGTACTTATCAGAGAATGGATGCTGAATTAATAAAGTATCACTCTAATTTTTATATATTGGTTTCTGACGATTTTAAGTCAAATAAATCTAAAAACTGATGATCCTTAGAAGCACTAATACTCAAGGTTGTGAATCTACAAAGCTCAGAGTGAGACTATGTGATCTTAGAGGGTGAGACTATGTGGCCGCACCAGGGTCCTCCTCACTGTGAGCATCTGAGAGGCCAAGAGAACGTCTCTGTTTAACGTCCTTTCTCCAAGCTCCAGAACCTGCCAAAACTTCTGTTTTCATCACCTTCACCCACAGACCAGCCCTCCTAGAAGTCTTCCCAAGGCTCACCTCTTCTGTATTCTGTATTCAAATTTCATAGGAAACACTCTATCAAGGGGTTAACTCTCCACCCACTTTTAAAGGGGGAAATGAAAATGTGCCTTGCTGAAGGATGATTACTATTACTGATAACGTAAATTTCCAAGTGCAGTGAGAGTAGTCAGTGCTCAGCAAATGGCAGCTATTATAAGTATCGTTTCAGCAATTTGCTGATGTTTCTAATACTGCGTTTTGAATCAGTTCATTTTAATAAGCATGTTTTCAGATGAACTTCTTGACTCAAAGAATTAAAATTTAACTTCTCTATGACTTGGCTTTTTCAACTATAAAATATAGATAAAAGTAATACCTACTTCATAGACTTTTGTAAGATTTAAATTATGTTATATAATGTACTACTATATATAAAAGATAACTAATAAGAACCTGCTGTATAGCACAGGGAACTCTATTCAGAGTTCTGTAATGACCTATATGGAAATGGAGTTTAGAAGAGAGTGGATATATGTATATGTATGGCTGATTCACTTTGCCATAGAGCAGAAACTAACACAACATTGTAAATCAATTTTACGCCAATAAAAAAACTAATTAAAATAAAATACCTAATGGCTGCTCCTTAGGGAAGTATGGTATGTAATATATATTTCATTTCAACTCTGTTTAAAATAAAGCATCAAGGTGTTAAAAAAATTTTTTTAATAAATTAAAAAAATTATATATATAAAATGGTTAGAACAGGGTCTTATGCAATTATAAGCTTGGATTAAATACTAGCCATTATTAGTAGTAGTATTAGTAATACTTCTAGAGTTTAGAGGAGTGACATGTAAGTAATGATGATTATAATATAGTAGGACAAACAACCTCAGAGGTATGTGAAAGAACCACAGGTAACCAAAGGAAATAAGGGATGATTTTTATTAGGGCCTATTGAAGGAGACTCCCCAGAACAGGTGAAAGGTAAGCTTGTTTTTGAAGGGTGATTAAAGTTTACCAAGCAGACAAGGGACAGGGTTATGAGATGACAGCACCAACTCCAGGAAGATACATGGAACCCAGGAGAGCATGGTATGGTTGGTGTGCAAAGTGAGGTTAGGGGTATGACTGCTGGGGGAGAGGGTAGTGCCAGAAGATGACACAGAAGTGACAGATAGCTTGTGTCCTACTAAGCTGTTTGCATTTTATCTTGGGATTCTTAAGGTAGAGTTCCTAGACCTCTATCAGGCTTAAGAAATGGGCTTCAGGAAGATCACAGACACCTAGAAACTGGGTACAGAATCTTGTGCTGTAGGTGCATTTTAAGTGGGAAAATGACCCATGGTTTTCATCAGAGTCTCAAAAGGATCTCCAGGACCAAAATGAAGGACCACTGTTATCTGCTGGAGGTGACATTCAGGATTTTAAGCAGGATCAGGTGCGGTGTTAGAAAGGTCCCTCTAGTGGCAGTGAGAAAGAAGGCTTGCAGGAGATTTGAATGATGAGTGAGGAGACTCTCAAGGGTCCAGGCAGAGATAAGGGCCCGAGGAAGGAGGACGATGGACATGGACTGGAGAGGATGGCCACTCTCCACTTGGTATTAGAAGCACTCATTCATTCTATAAGGATCTGTGAATGACTTATATATTCCAGGTACTGTGCTAACTGCTAGATAATATCGATAGAAAGTCCTAGTGCTCACAGAGCTTTGAAACTAAAAGAAGAAACAGAAAATGGAAAATTATCTAATTATAATTGTGATAGGTGCTATGCCTCCCTGTTAAATAGATATTTCCAGAGTTCAGGGACTGTGCCTTATTCGTCTATCTTCTAACAGTGACTTGCCCACAAGAAGTTCTTGATTAATGCCTGTTTCATGGAATAAATATCTTGATTTATCCCTTGAGTGGTGACCTGTCATGTGGTGACCTGTTCTGGGTGGTTACCTGACCTGACAATAAACACATCTATACAGGCTTCCGAGCTGGTGCTTTCTCATCCTTTAATGACAAGGTTTTGCTTTGAGAGACAAATCTTACCCTAACCTAAAGTTTGCAAGTTACAAAATAATGAATTCATTTCTTCAGGTAGTTCATGGACTCATTTCAATGTCTGGATATGTGATTACATCTGATTGCCTTCTTTCTACTCTGGGAGAAAATACTAGAGATACAGAGCTAAATCAGACATAACTTGCACCTTCAAAGTTCTCACAACCGCATGGATGATTCTGCCTTTAAGAGAGGCAGGTAATACTGAAGAAGGAACCGAGTCATACCTGTAAGTTGTCTCCTTAGGCAATTAGGAAGACTGCACTAGAATTTAGGAGGAATTAGAAGAAGTCAGGGTTGAAACTAGAAACAGTTCACATAATGCAATATTTGCTCTTAAACTTACTTACTCACTCAAATAATGCCATACTTTCTCACTCTTACTGAAAGTGTTATGCAATATTTACCCATTCAACCGGCCCCTTAATCTATCCTCAGGCAATCTAGGTGATGGACATCTATTTCACCTGGGCTCTGGGTCGCTTCAAAGCAGTGGTTCCACCTACCATTCCTGAAGTGAATTGTTCAGCATTTGTAAGGCCATACTAAAAATGCATCTTGTCTCTGCCTCTTTTAATTTTTTTTTCAAATGATTTGCTTGGTTTCACTTGCTGATATTCTGGGTCATAGGGAACCTTTTCAAAATTGTGTACATTTGTACTTTGTTGAGCATTATTTATTTATCTTGTGGCAATATGGGGGGCAGCTGGTTGCAGTGCAGGCAGAAAGCCATTGCTTGATTAAGATAAAGAATCAGGGCTTTGATATACTTCTCGATGCACGCGCTAACTTTTCCATTATTGTCACTATGGCTGAAGTAGTGCTAAGGAAAACACCTACACTTGGGCCGCTGTCCGTGGAACCCGTGACTTTAAGCTGTCGTGGGCTGACGTGATGGGTTATGGTTAGAGCATCTCTGTCCCCTTCTCTCTTTTGGAGATGATTAAGAAAATGGATAATATGTTGAACTAAATGGCAGCCAAAATCAGTGACCAAGAAGTGAAAGCAGACTGAGGCAAGTGAATTGACTTACAATAAGCAAGCCAAGGAAACAGAACTCTCAGCCAGAGGGGCTAAGCTGCCCCCTGCTGCCACAGCAAAAGAATATGGAAACTGCTGTTGAGACTGGATGTCCATGACTCCGGGAGATGGGATGGGAACAGCTGATGGGGTGAGGCAGGCTGTCTACTTATGAATCTCCCACACTTTTAAAGCCATTTGTTTCTACCTTCAAATTAAAATCATTTTCCTTTCATTTTATGAAATGTTGCTCTATTTTTCATGTTCATTTTCTTAGCAACTTTAACAGCTATTGTGTCCTTGAATATATGATTAATTTGCAGCCTAGTCTAAGTTTTCAGAGAGAGAAAGGTATGTTGAATGTCTGTACTTATGTAATTAGAACTGTCAATTGCCTTTATTTTAGAATGTTCTTAGTGGCCAAGCCTAAAGTACCTTTTCCAATAGTCCAGCCTGAACCCTCTCTCGATTTAAACACACGTTTAGTGGTATAAATAAGGGGACAAAATTGTACTGAAACCCTTAATGAAATTTAACTCCACAGAGATCTTTTTATATAACCTTGAAAGTTATTTTCAAATATCTCATTTATAGAGGAAGTTTAGACCAAAAATTGGAGGCATAATTGTTAAATATGTTGATTAAAAAAGAGTTAATTTTCAAAACATAGAAGAATATTAATTATATAAACATAAAACTTATCATGTAGATTACTGCAATAGCTTTCAAAAGTCTCACCTCCATCTTCACCTCCTCTCCATGCTGTATCCCTCCCTGTCACTCACTTGCTTAAAATTATCTACAGCAATGGTTCTCAGACTATGGTCTCCAGACCATCACCATCATAATCACCTTGGCCACCAAAGTCTCCCACCTCCTGGTATTCACAGTCCATTGAGTATGGCTGGATTTAGTGACTTATTTCTACCAAACAGAATATGGCAGATATGATGGGATGCCACCTCCAAGATTAGGTTACAGAAAGATTGTGGCTTTTATCTTGGGGCTTCTCTCTTGCTCTCCTGCTTGCTGTCTCTGAGAAAGCCAGTTGCCATGTTGTGAGTTGCCCTGTGAAGAGTCTACATGGCAAAGAATGGAGGAAGGTCATCAGCTAAAAAATAACCCAGTCAAACAATGGGCTGAAGACCTTAACAGATATTTTTCCAAAGAAAATATACAGATGGCTAACAGGCACATTAAAAGACGCTCAGCATTGCTAATTATTAAAGAAATGCAAATCAGAACAATAAGATATCACCTCACACATGTTGAAATGACCATCATCAAAGGGTCTACAAATAACAAATGTTGGAGAAGATGTGGAGAAAAGGGAACGCTTGTATACTCTTGGTGAGAATGTAAATTGGTGCAGCCACTGTGGAAAACATTATTAAAGTTCCTCAAAAAAACAAAAAACAGGGTTTCCTTGGTGGAGCAGTGGTTGAGAGTCCGTCTGGCGATGCAGGGGACACAGGTTCGTGCCCCGGTCCGGGAAGATCCCACATGACGCGGAGCGGCTGGGCCCGTGAGCCATGGCCGCTGAGCCTGCGTGTCCGGAGCCTGTACTCTGCAACGGGGGAGGCCACAACAGTGAGAGGCCCACGTACCACACAAAAAAAAAACAAAAACAAAAAAACAGAACTACCATATGATCAAGCAATCCCACTCCTGGGTATATATATCCTCCCCAAAATGACAACACTAATTTGAAAAGATACATGCACCCCAATGTTCATAGCAGCATTATTTACAACAGTCAAGACATGGAAACTACCTAATTGCCCATCAACAGATGAATGGATTTTTTTTTTTAAGATGTTGGGGTAGGAGTTAATTAATTAATTAATTTATTTTTGCTGTGTTGGGTCTTCGTTTCTGTGCAAGGGCTTTCTCTAGTTGTGGCAAGCGGGGGCCACTCTTCATTGCGGTGCATGGCCCTCTCACTATTGTGGTCTCTCTTGTTGCAGAACACAGGCTCCAGATGCACAGGCTCAGTAGTTGTGGCTCATGGGCCTAGTTGCTCCGCGGCACGTGAGATCCTCCCAGACCAGGGCTTGAACCTGTGTCCCCTGCATTAGCAGGCAGATTCTCAACCACAGTGCCACCAGGGAAACCCGAATGGATTAAGAAATGAACAATGGAATATTACTCAGCCATACATAAAAAGAATGGAATTCTTCCATCTGCAACAATGGGGATAGACCTACAGTGTCTTATGCTTAGTGAAATAAGTCAGAGAAAGATAAATACTGTATGATATCACTTATATGTAGAACATAAAAATAATATAAATGAATGTATATATACGCAAAACAGAAAGAGATTCACAGATAGAGAAAACAAACTTGTGGTTACCAAAGGCAAGAGTGAGAGAAGGAGGGGCAAATTAGGGGTATGGGATTAACAGATACAAGCAACAAGGATATATTGTATAACACAGGGAATTATACCCATTATCTTGTAATAACCTATAATGGAATATAATCTGCAAAAATACTGCACCACTACATTGTACACCTGAAGCTAATATAACACTGTAAATCAACTGTACTTCACCTGAGAAAAATGGGAAGGAAGCCTTGGACAAAAAGCAGTTTCTCCTTCAGTCAAGCTTTCCAATAAGACCACAGCCCTAGCTGACACTTGAGTGCAATCCTCACCTAGATTCTTGACCTACAAAAATGGAATAAATGTTTGTTGCTTAGCAGATTCGAGGATCTATTCCAGACCTATTGAAGCAGAAACTTTGGGGGTGGAGGCCAGCAATCAGTGTTTATAGCAAGTCCTCCAAGTGATCCTGATGCACTTTCTTTTTTTTTTTTTAAGATTTTTTTTTTTTGATGTGAACCATTTGAAAAGTCTTTATTGAATTTGTTACCATATTGTTTCTGTTTTATGTTTTGTTTTTTTGGCCCAGAGGCATGTGGGATCTTAGCTCCCCGACCAGGAATTGAACCCTCAACCCCTGCATTGGAAGGCGAAGTCTTAACCACTGGACCGCCAGGGAAGTCCCCCCCTGATGCACTTTCAAATTTAGAATCACTGCTTTATAGGAGAAAGTCTAAAATCCTTAGCTAAGCCCACAAAACCCTTTCTATGGCTTTTTTTTTTTAACCTTTGTGCTCTCATCCTATGTCATTCATCCCTAAGAATTCTCCCCCCCATTGAATTTCGGCAGTAGCACCTGTAGCCGAAGAAGTTTTACAAGCCACTGACTGTCTTCTTAGCAGACGCAAACTATGCTAAGTAAATTGTATACATTATTTCATTAATTAATAATTATTAGAGTCATGATAGATACCACTTGAATGCAGACTACATATCTGGTCACTCTCTAGGTCATATCACATGAGAATCTCCTAACCCAACCCTGTGAAATCTATAGTGTTATGATCCCTATTTTAAAACTGAGGAAAATAAGTTTCATAGAGGTAAAGTAAGTTGCCTAAAATCACATGGATACCTTTTAGAGTCATGATTTGGCATGAGTCTGACTATAGCCTTTGCACATGGAGCCAGCGGTCACACAGCCAGAACATGCATTTACGGTTCCTTGGGCAGTTCCTATGTTCTCTCAAGTCCCGAGGCCTCTTCCCTCTCTCTGGCATAGATACTTGCTCACTCATTCATGTTTACTGAAAGCTTATTATATGCCTGGAAATATTCCAGGCATTATAAATATAGCAGTGGAAGAAAAAGCAAACAAACCAACAGACAAAAAGTACTGCTTTGGAGCTTACATTCTAGTCGGGGATTGGAGGAGACAGCCTAAAAGGAAATACTTGAAAACAAAGAGTTATTCTAGATGATTATTCAAAATAGCATGTAATAAATCAGGAAGTGTATAAAGAACCTGGTGGTGGTAGAGGGAGGTGTTATGATATTAAATACAATAATTAGGGAGGCTGGAACTGAAAGATGACATTGGAGCAGATTCCTGATGCAGGAAAGGGAGGTGGTTTCTGGTTTGGGTAGGAGAATGCCATGATTGGAAATAAGCAAGTCAAGTGCAAAGGTCCTGAGGTAGGAGATGTCTGCCATGTTGGTGCAATGTTAAGGAGACCTGAACAGCTAGAGTAGGCTGACTTAAGGAACAGGTAGCAGGAGAGGAGGCCAGAGAGAGAATGGAGGGCAAATATCAAGAAGGGCCACGTAACATATTGCAAGGAATTTGGGGTTTTCTCTGTTTGGGATGGGGGGCAGTGGAAGGGGGTTGAGCAGAGGGAACGGCATGGTTTAACTTACATTTCAGTAGATCACTTAGGCTGATGTGCTGAGAATAGACGACACAGGCCAGGTTGGAAGCAAGAAGCCCATTTGGAGTAGTTAGAAACCCATCTCAATAATCTGGGGTCTAGACCACTGATCATGGAAGCTTGGGCCATGATGACAGCAGTGGGATTCATAAGTCTCTGTTTAAAGACAGGGCTGACAGTATTTCTAAAGGATTTGATATAGAGTGGGAAAGAAAAGGAGTCAGCTTTTCTGGTCTGAGCATCTTGAACGATAGAGTTGTCTTTTACTGAGATGAGGAGAATGTGTAAATTGTAGGTTTGAGGGAAAAGTTCAAAATTGTGGGTTTGTATTGTTAAGTCTGTAAAGCAGAAAAGCTATCAAAGTGGAGATGTCCAAGTGGAAATCAGGTATACAGAGACATTCAGAGGAGACTTGATGCTGGAGGTACAAATCTGGAAGTCAACAGTTAATACACAATATTTAAAACCACAAGACTGGCTGAATTATAAAGAGAATGAACAGAGATAGAATCCCTGGGACTCTTTGAACAAATCTGTCTACTCAAACATAGCCCTTTCTCACTCCTTCCTGGCCTTCCTAAATATTTACATAATAAATATCTACTATCTGCTTGGCAACCAGCTGGACCTGGTTGGTCTGCTTGTTCATTTCTCTCCCCAACTAGAGCAAGAACCCATCGAGCCAGGACTCATTTATACTTACCTTTCCATTCCAGGTACCTGGCATATAACAAGTTTTTAATCCATGTTTTTTGAACAAGTTGTTAACTATAATCAACTCTACTAGGACTTGAGGTAAGAAAATAAAACACAAAAAATTTTTTAAAAAACAATTATAGTCTGTCCATAATAATTATGACCGTGGTTAAAATGCTGGTGGCATGTAAGGGAAGGCTGTTCATTTTACTTTAGAACCTCTACATTCTACTAAATGATGAGAGACTTTTATTAGGACATGGAACTTAAAAGTGGGTTAGAAACTTATGGGAAAAAATTCAGAAACAGTGAAAGGAGATGCATTAGAGGGAGCTGAGGTCTAGTCACTTATGAGTGTCTACTTTCAGATGTGCTATAGAAATCCAAAGGACATTTTGCAACTTCAGACATTAGACTAAAGCCATACTTTCTCAGTTTCCCTCACTTGAAACCAGAGAATAATTTCACAAGACAGAGCAGAGAGGAAGGGGCTTGGAACCCGAGAGAAATGAGAGAAGATGAAAAATGCTGCAAGAAAACTGGAGTTAGGAGTTCAGTTCTGCCTTATTTGAATCTTCAAAAAGATTGAAAAATTGTGATAATCAAATGATATTATAGTCTGCATTATGGTATTCTTTACTTTGGAGTTGGGAGAAAAGCAGCTCACTCTGGAAAGTGCTCTTATGTTCACTTTGAAGCAGATGAGAAAAAGCTGAGTGGAAGCAAATGAAAAAAAAAAAAAATGATGTCTTCAAGCAGTTTTCAGAGAAAGCTGTCACAATACTTTAGCAATGCTGGAAGACTTATAGACAGGGATACTTCTTCCCCCATAAGATCCTCCAATGAGTAGTATCAATAAGAAAAGTTTATTAGCAATGTAAATTCAAAATAAATTTTCTTTTTCTTTTCCTATTTTTATGAAGCTCTATTTCATTCAAGTGAAGTATAATTCTTAGCTGGAATGTCTTTGAATTAGAGCAACACCCATCTATTACATTTACCCTGCAACTGCTCAAGCCTTGTTTGCATTGCTTTCTTTGACTGAACTTTAGCTGAGGTTGAGAAAATTAATACTTAATGTAATGTGTGTTTTTCAGTCTATGTTTACTTATCTTAGGTTACATGGAATTAGAGATATGAGAGATGGGAGAAGGAAGATTCAATTATCCAAAGCTATTTTAACAATTCAATAAACATTCATCAATTTCATTTGGTACCCAAGGAACTTTATTAGGTTTTATGGAGGGGTAAGGGGAAAGAAATAAAAAACAATCCGTGTCTTCAAATTATTTACAATATATTGGGTTGGCCAAAAAGTTTGTTCAGGTTTTTTCTGTTATCTTGTGGAAAAACCTGGACAAACTTTTTTTGTCAACCCAATAGTAAGGAGGAATCATAGAAATAAACAGTGAATAAGAAAAGCATCATAAATGCTATTAGGGTTCATACTTATTTTACTTGTATGATAAGATTAAGCAGAAGATGGCATTAAAGAGATCCAATTACTATTTGTTGAAAAAATTGAATGATCTGGGAGAGTATTTCAGACAGGATGATTCTACTCCAAGTAACAAAGCACCAGGACAAAGAGGCCCAGACAAGAGAAATTTGTTAATAAAGTATTTAAAAAGAACTCCAGATATAGGTAGTTCTCTGATTGGAGAATTCAACATCTCAATGATTGCCAGAATCCAGTTATTCTGTGATACAGTTGGGGTTTCCTCACGGTCACAGGGTGGCTGTCACCACTCCAACCATCAATTCCTCACATAGAAATATCCAAAATCATGGATGGGAAAAGGGGAACTTCTCGGGAGGATTTCTCTCTGGAGTAGCTTTGACAAAAGTTGAAAATTAGCCTCATATTTTCTTAGCAACACTGGTCTTCCTATTTCCACTTTTGTCTGTTTACAGTCCATTGTCCACACAGCAACCTGAGGGATCTTTCAAAAATTAAACCAATCATGTTGTTTCTTTAGCTAAAGAACCCCTGTTGGCTAGGATGTGGAGAAAAGGGAACCCTCTTGCACTCTTGGTGGGAATGTAAATTGGTGCAGCCACTATGGAGAACAGTATGGAGGTTGCTCAGAAAACTAAGCAATCCCACCCCTGGGTATGTATCTGAAGAAAATGAAAACATTAATTTGAAAAAATACATGCACCCCAGTATTCATAGCAGCACTATTTGTAATAGTCAAGATATGGAAGCAACCTAAGTGTCCATCAACAGACGAATGGGCAAAGAAGATGTGAGATATATATATATATATATATATATATATATAATGGAATATTACTCAGCCATAAAAAAGAATGAAATGTTGCTATTTGCAACAACATGGATGGACTTGGAAGGTGTTATGCTAAGTGAAATAAGTCAGCCAGAGAAAGACAAATACTGTATATCACTTGTATAGAGAAACTAAAAAATAAAACAAACTAATGAATATAACAAAAAATAATAGATTCATAGATATGGAGAAAAAACTAGTGGTTACCAGTGGGGAGAGGGAAAGGAAGAGGGGCAAGATAGGGGCATGGGATTAAGAGATACAAATTATTATGTCTAATGTAAATAAGCTACAAGGATATATTGTACAGCACGGGGATATATAGCCAATATTTTATAATAACTATAAATGGAGTATAACCTTTAAAATTGTGAATCACTATGTTGTACATCTGAAACTTGTACATCAACTATACCTCAATAATAATAAAAAGAATGCACACACATACACACACAGAAGATCCTTAACAGAAAAAAATTTAAACCAATTATGTTGTACCTTTAGCTAAAAGGCCCCATATGACTTCTCATTGCTTTTATTTTTTAATATAAATTTATTTATTTATTTTATATATTTATTTTTGGCTGCATTGGGTCTTCGTTGCTGCGCACAGGCTTTCTCTAGTTGTGGAGAGCGGGGGCCACTCTTTGTTGCAGTGCATGGGCTTCTCATTCTGGTGGCTTCTCTCATTGCAGAGCACGGGGTCCAGGCACGAGGGCCTCAGCAGTTGTGGCTCGCAGGCTCTAGAACGCAGGCTCCGTAGTTGTGGCGCATGGGCTTAGTTGCTCTGCTGCATGTGGGATCTTCCGGGACCAGGGCTCGAACCCGTGTCCCTTGCATTGGCAGGAGGATTCTTAACCACTGCGCCACGAGGGAGGCTCCTCATTGCTTTTAGAAAATAACCAAACTCCTTACAATGTCCTAAAGACTCTGTATGATCTGATACCAGAGAAAACTCTGTTTTCTCACCTAATACATCCCTCCCCACAGTGGCTTGTCCTGAGCTGCTGTCTCACACCCCGCCCCCTTCCCCCAGCCTCTCTGCTAACCCAACTGTTCTTTATCACACTATCCTGCTTTCTTTCCTTCACAGAAGCTTTCCATTTTCTGAAATCGTCTTGTTCATTAATTTGAGGGTACAGACAATACCCATTTTTTTAACCAACACCTCGAATAATAATAACTTGTTGAAAAGGAGCTTACCATTTCTGTGAAAGACAAGTACAATATTTTGGGGTTTAATTGACAGTAAGTCTCAATTAAATATTTTAAAATTAAATCAATCAGCATATATAAAACAATACTAATGTCTCCCAATTACAGTTATATGTTTTGACTTTCATTAAATATATATATAAGAAACATGAGGACCTATATAGACAGTGTCATATTGCCAAATCAGTGAAAAGGACTAATTTTCTTTCAGGTTTTGGCCAAATATCAGCATTCAAATAATTACTGTCATGTGATTTCTCTCATTTGCAGCTTCCAAATGCAGAAACAAAGCTTTCTCCATTTTACTTAACTATGGCTTCCTCCTCTCAGACGCAGTTGAAATTGTTGCAGTTTTTAGAAACAGATGGTCCTATGAAAAATTTTTTAACTGATAGAGATTATTCGTACTTAGCCTCTGCTTTAGAAACAGCTCCCATGTGAGGTGACAGCAGTAGACTGATCGGGATGGATGGTGGGAGCTGGCTGCTCTTAACTCCCTATGTTGTGATGATTCAATTTATTCCCACATCTAATAATCCTTTAAAAATACTATCAGCTTAAATTTTGTAATAATAGAGAATTTATAATGTACCTTGACAAAGGGCAAAAGGTATTATACATTGAGCTCCATGATGGCCTAATGTCAAATTTCATATTTTCTTGGAAGTTGAAAACTTGATTTCTTTAAGTCAAACAAAACATAGTGAACTGTTATTTCTATTTTGGCAGATGGAAGGAGCCCACACCACCTGCTTGGTGGCCGACACCGAAATGCAGATGTTTATCTTGTCCGAAAGTTAATAGAGGCAGGATTTTGGGAGATGTGTCTAGAAGGGCAACATTGCCAAGGTGTGAAATATTCAGTTGATTCCTTTCTCCCTTCTTATATATACTGGACACATCCTTCCACAGGAGGGCAATTTGTCACATTAAGTTATTAGTTACATGAGAATTAGCTCTCAAGTGCAACTAAAAAAATCAGCTCTTAGATTTCAGAACACTTGTAAAGACTATCAAGAGTTTCAGTGCTACTTAAACAACCAGATGCAGGCAAAATGCATTTTCAGTGTTCTCTCTTCAGTTGGTCACTTTGCAACTGTCAAAGCTACTACAATTTTCAAACCTTTAAGCTGGTCATTCTTTACTTATGAGAATACGCTATCTCAGCAAGGAGCAAGGGCCTTATAAGTGCGATGAAATCCAATACCTGTTGTCTCAAGGAGTGGATGGATGGACGGATGAAGACTGTGGCCGACTCACATACACTGTTCAGCCCAGCTCAACAGACAGTGGGCATCTAATGTGAGCCAGGCGCTGTGCTGGCCACTGGGGAAATCGACTTAAAGCTCAGGTCTTTGACCTTTAGCCCTGCCCTCTAGGGTGGAGACTGCCCATAACACAGAAGCTCGTTATCACACGCTGTGTGCTAAATCAGTGGTTGCTACAAGGTGCTCTGAGCAAACAGAGGGAGGGGCTGAAGTTGTGACCTGAATTTGCCAGGCCCAGACGAAACGCATGGAGAGACTCGGCAAACAGAGCAGCAGGAAACAAGGTGTGTCAGTGTGGTGTGTTGGGAAACAATAGCCAGCTGACTGCTGGGACAATAGGGCAGGTGCAGGATGAGGACAGAGCGTGATGGAGACAGGCTGGACCCTGGAGCCTCCTAAACCATGCTGAGGAACCTGCACTTTATCTAAGGAGCAAGTGGGGAACCAAAAGAAAGAGAAAATATTCTGGTAGAAAAATGGAAGATGGATTCAAAAACCAAAGACCAGGGGTCGAATCACATCTCCTACTGCAACTGTTGATTATAAGTGCAGGTCTCTCACCATCACATGAAAAGTAGGAGCTGCTGTTAAACCCCAGCATTGACCTCTTAGGGAGGCAATGAATACACAAATAGGTTGGCTTTCACGACGTCTCTAAGGTGGTTTAAGTTATTCCTACTGAATTCTAAGGTTGCACTTTTCTGGGGGTGGCAGTCCGAGATAATTCAAATGATCTTTGTCTGATGGATTCCACTTGAAATGTCCCTATTTTCTTAAACTTTACTAATTCTTCTTTAGGATAAGGCTATGGTGTTTTACATCACTGAAAAGAACTTTCCCTTTCTGTGAAACACAGTCACATTTGGATGCAAAGCTCAAACTTCTCTCTCTTTCATTGTTCCCTCCATTTACTTTTCGTCCTATTTTTCTATAATCCTTCTTGGCCTTTAAAAAAAAATTCTCCCAACCTCCCTTTCCCCATATTACTCCATCTGTTTGTGTGTCTTTAAGTCTTTAGGGTTATCAACCTTGACAAAATACCCCGTACATTTCCCTGGACCACAAGGCTATATGTTTAGAAGCAGGGAGAAGGGTGAGTCTTGAAGGACAACTTTATAATGTTCTTCTCTCTGTCTCCATGCTACACTTTCTGGCTTCTGTAAACATTTTCTACTTTTTCACAGAGTTTATAATTGAAAATCCAACTTTGTGCTGTTTTCTTGGGTTTTTCCTACATTTCAGCGATGGTTTTTTTCAATATCTGGGAGTATACTTCACCCAGAATTCACTTCTAGGGCTATATATTGTTGGTTATGATGCCAAGCTCAGCACCTGAATTTGTTTTATCATCTTTTCCTTAAAATTATGGCTTAAGTATATATTAGAAAATAAGTGAGATCATAAATTAAGTGCCTCAGTGCAGCTCCAGGACCCTCAGTTTAGCCAGAGAGATATAAATGACCCCCTTTATAATCTACTTAGACTTTTCATATAGTATCACAGTATAGTATTAAAATATAGACATAAAACCAATTTATCTACCTGCTCCACCAGCTGTCTAGATATTCAAGCAGATACTATTGTAGAGAATACTATATAAAATCAATATAAATGTGTCACTGAAAATACCTTAAATGTGTCTCAGTTGTGAAGGGTCAACTTCGATATTTGTAAGACAAAAACACATACCCAGTTCTGCTTATGAATTCAGGCACTTAACACACTTGTAGGTTTAAAAACTGTGTAGCCAACACAACTGCCCCTCTGAGTGACTTGGGATACACAGAATTAGCTGTTTGTGATGAGGGGTAAGTCACTAACTGCACCTGTAATTAATCACCTGCTCACCTAATTACAGAATCACAGACTAGGTATTCTGGAAAGCGATTCACTTTCCACACTTCAGATTAAAGATACAGATTTACATAATAGGAGAACATTTATCCCACTGATGGTTTATAATAAATTCACACTCAATTTGCATTCAGGAGAGTCACAATTGGGACCTGAATTTAAACACTATCTTTCCAAGGTTTCTCTCTGGTGGTAGCTGTGGAAGCTACAAGAAGCAATACCTCCACCAGATAAATCCATTTTGGAGTATCAAGTGTGGAATAATGCATGTCTTTTTGACAAATAAGAATAAGATGAGCTTGAAAAGAAATACAATTACTCTTTCCTTACTCCCAAAGACCAACTTTAATAAACAAAAATAAAATGCATTTGCTTTGGTTGGGTTGGGCCCTTTCAAATATGAAATATAACCAGCTAGCCAAACCACTTAAGGTAACAGAAATATATGGACAAGTGCCCCTAGACAGGACTGTTAACAAGACATTAGCTTCATTCATTCATTCAACAAACATTTAATGACTACTTGCTCTATGCCAGGCATTGAATTAGATGTAGCAGTAAATGAAACAGATACAAATCCCTCCCCAACAGAGCTTGCATGGGGGGCAGGAACATGTAATAATCATGATAGTTAGGAAAAAGAATACAGTGTTTGGGCAATAAATGTTAAGGAGAATAAAGAAAGTGGGAGAAGGGAGATGGGGAGTCAGTGTGGGGGAAAGGATTAATATTTCCTCCAAAGGGTGGCAGAGAATGCCCCCCGAGAAGGTGATGAAGGAGAAACTTCTAGCAGAAACGAGAGGGCAAGTCTCACGGGCATCTAGAGGGAGAGTGTTCCAATCAGTGCGAAGGCGGTTCTGGAGGGTGCCTGGTGTGCAGGAGGGAAAGCAAGGAGGCCATAGAGATGCAGAGAACAAGGAGGAGAGAAGTAGGAAACCAAGACAGAGAGGTAATCAGGGAGCGGGTAGTTCATGTAGAGCCTTGAAGGTCGAAGTACAGACACAGGTTTATTCTTTGGGTGAATAGTCTGGGAGGAGCTTTGTCTACTGATAGCACAGTAAAGGAAAACGTAGGTTGTAAAGTTTGGGACATTGAGAAATTGGGGTATCTGAGTTATGAGCAAGCCTGAGTCTTCCATTTTAAGCTGATGAAATCAAAGCACAGAGCAGTTGGGATTTGCCTACATGTAGCTAGTCAAAGGCTGAATTCTAACTCAATCACATATGCTGTCTCAAAGTCTCACAGACAGGTTCAGGAAGGAATGTGTCTTAGCTTCAAGGAGGCTGGAGACTCGGAGATTAGTATTGACGAGTTTAGAATCAGTGACCCTCAGCTGAACAATCACTTTAACAAAATATTGGTGGGAAAAGGAATTCTCTAACATTACGCTTTGATCTTTCTTTTGGCAAGTATTTCATTTATTGAAAGTTTTTAATCCGATCATTTTCCATGAAGAAGATTTGGTTGGATTGATCTGTCCCTACATTTTCTCTTCAGGCGTTAACCCGGAGTGGTCTCAAAAACTCTTTATAGGACATATAACAGTGGTTTGCTTATGCAAAGGGCATCTGTCTTGTCTATAGTTGAGTATGAGTGACGTGCATAGATGCGCAGGGCTTCCTGGGAGTGCTCTATGTCCATTTGGCTTAGTGTGTGAGGCTTGAAGCTAATTAAGTTGAGAGCATGAGGTCTCCCCCATGTGGGCATGTACCTTGGCCCTGTCACAGCTGCAGAATGCATCCCAAACCCTGGCCAGCTGTCTTGAAAATGCATGCCCTTGGTCAGAAGGACAGAACCACACAAGTCAATCACTGTGGATGGAAAAAAATAATGCTCAGAGCACGTGCCATGCTAATGGTGGCATGCATCATCCTCTTAAAGTCCACGGTGATCACTCTTCAGTTGGAATAAGGTGGTTAGTTCCCCAGCTCATGACAACAAAGACTAGATGAGCAGCAATGCTGTTTCTCAGTGTGGATGTCTCTTCTCGAGTGCAGGGGCCTCTGTTGAGAGTGTCTTTCTCAGTGGGTCTCTCTGTGTGGGGGTACGAACATGCTCTAATCTGGGATGTGATCAAGGAAGAGTGCATATTTGTTTGTTTTTCCTCTATGCTGTTCTTGAAAGTCTGAGTCTGGTTACTATTTTCATGAATTGTCTTATTTAACCTTATTTATGAGGCTCTTGCATTCAGAGCGTAAACTTAATGATATAATATTACCAATTAGTATGTTGTTATTAAGCTTAGAGTCTTTCCACTAAGATGCTGAAAGGACCAGGTTTGAAAGAGTTCAGTGAGTCATCGAGGCTACATGTCATAGTGGCAAGAATATTCACTCCAGTTCTTGTCTGTGCTGTGCTGCTGACCAGTTAATGTACTCTGAAATAGGGACATTTCATTTCTCTGGGTCTCCATAAAATAACTGCTTTAGATAAAGGGATCTCTAAATTTCCTTCAAAATATAAAATGTTTCTAGTTTGCTCACTTCATATGGAGAGTCAACGTGAAAATATGTATCTGAAGTCAAGATAGACTAGTTGAAAATGACACAAAAAGACAACCTACTGACTGAGAGAAAATATTTGCAAATTATGAGACCAACAAGGGCTTACTTTCCAAAATATAGAAACAGCTCATACAACTCAATAACAAACAAACAACCCAATCAAAATATGGGCAAAGGCCTAAAGAAACATTTCTCCAAAGAAGGCATACAGGTGGTCGAGAGGCACATGAAAATATGCTCAACTTCGCTAATTATTAGAGAAATGCAAATCAAAACTACAAGGAGGTACCACCTCACACAAGTCAGAATAGCCAACAGTAAAACGTCTACAAACAATAAACGCTGGAGAGGGTGTGGAGAAAAGGGAACCCTCTTGCACTGCTGGTAGGACTGTAAATTGGTGCAGCCACTATGGAGAACAGTACAGAGGATCCTTAGAAAACTAAAAATAGAACTACCATATGACCCAGCAATCTCACTCCTGGGCATGTATCTGGAGAAAACTCTAATTCAAAAAGATACATGTACTCCAGTGTTCATTGTGACACTATTTACAATAGCCAAGACATGGAAGCAACCTAAATGTCCATCAACAGATGAATGGATAAAGAAGATGTGGTACATATATACAATGGAATATTACTCAGCCATAAAAAAGAATGAAATAATGTCATTTGCAGCAATGTGGATGGACCTAGAGATTATCAAACTAAGTAAGTCAGACAGAGAAAGACAAGTATCAAATGACATCGCTTATATGTGGAATCTAAAATACTACATAAATGAACATATCTACAAAACAAAAACAGACTCACAGACTAGAGAACAGACTGTGGTTGCCAAGGGGGAGGTGGAAGGGGAGGGAAGGATTGAGAGTTTGGGATTCGTAGATGCAGACTAGTGTATATAGAATGGATAAACAACAAGGTCCTATTGTATAGCACAGGGAACTATTTTCCATACCCTGTGATAAACCATAATGGAAGAGAATATGAAAAGGGAAATATATATATATATATATATAATATATATATACACATATATATCTGAATCACTTTGCTGTACAGCAGAAATTAAAACATTATAAATCAACTGTACTTCAATAAAATAAAAAAGATAGACTAGTTGTTGTTAACATAATGGGCATTGGCCCTGGACAGACCTGTGATCTAAGCTTGTCTCCTACTTAGGAGTTACCGGGTGAGCTTGTGCAACTTGCACAAATTTGAAAAATTATCTTCTCATTTGTAAAACAAGTATAAAAATCCAGAAACCATTTTTGGGAGGATTAACTTAGGTAACATACTTCAATAATTGAATGGCACGTAAAAGTAAACAATGGTAGCTATTAACTCTTATTCCCACACATTTCTACATACAGTTCACGGATATAAGTAATTTCATTATATTAGTAATGTACAAATCAACACAATTCTTCACATAAAGGCAACCTTATCCAATAGATATATGTCATAATCAAGGGACAGGGAAGATACACCCACAATAAAATCTCACACTGAAAGCAGAATGCCGGAAATTCCTGTGTCAGAAGTTACTTTTCACACTAACAGGGCACAGAAGAAGCAGTCCTAATATCAGTAGATCACTCTGCCATTTTTGGCATTTGACTGCCTGCAGCAACAAGTCATTGGGGCACTGCTACCAGGCAGAGAAGTGGTGACAGCAGGGGGCGCACTGCTACCAGGCAGAGAAGTAGTGACAGCAGGAGGTGCGTGGGTGAGTAGAGGGGGCTGGTAAAACACTCCCTTGAGGAAGCCCGGCTGCCCCGTGAAACCAGGTATCTGGTGTTGGGACAGGCTGAGGTGAAGAAACATGAAAATAGGGTTGAAAAGCTCCAAAAATAGGAGGGTCACCATGTTCTGAGAGGCAGAACTTGGTAAGGCACCTGCTTTCATAACCACACATAGACACGAGTGGCAGTTATCTCATGTCGAGACAATTTTTCAGTACTGATCAGTTTTCAAATAGAAATTCTTGGGCTTAGAGTAAACTCACAAATCAAGATCTGCTTGTTATGAATAGAGCCATGAGCTAATTTCAAAGTAAAATAATATTTTCCTCTAGAGTCTTCTGATGGGCATAAAGCAAGTTTTCTCCCATGAACATTTTTCCTCTTATAACCTCTGCTTTCCTTAGTCACTTGAATTATGACATGAATTTCATCATAGGGTTCTCCCTTTCAGTCTTAATGGCAGCTTTACAATGGAATATTCTTATTCCTCATTATAATTCATTAACTTAGCATTTTATAAACTTAATGTTATAAATCTCATTAATTTGGAGTTCAAGGAAGAAAAAAAATAGCAACTCCCAGTAAATAAAGAATTCATCATATCTGATAATTCACTTTAACCACCAAAGAGCCTGACACTGGGCCAGCCTTCTTTCTCCAAGAAAAGAACTTATGGAAAAATCAAGTAAATTGTTGATGGGAATGTGGAGGTAGGGGGTCATTAAGGATAGTTTTAACTCTCACTCTCACTTTGGCACATTTATGCTGTGAACACTTGACTACCATCGAATAAGTTTATCAGTAAACTGTGATGACACCATGATGGCACCAGGTCAGGACCATTTCACAGCTATGCCTGAGCCCCAAACAGCTCTGGAAGTTAGCAGCTGCATATATTCAGGCACATGGAGGACCCTGAAATAGTTACCCATAAACTGCCTGTAGCTAGTGTCTTCCAACTACACCTTTCCTGATGCTGGGACAATGTTGCTGAGTAAAATAGATGGTACAGAGACTGCCAGCTATTCTACAAAAAGCTTTTTTTTTTCCACCTTCCTGGGAATGTAACTGAGCAGGACCCTATGGGGCCACCCCAGGACAGACCTGCCCCCCCCCACCATGTCCTCTGCCAGCCTTCAGTGTATAGAAAAACTTTAGTCAAAGAATAAGTTTAACCAAAGAAGTGAGAAGATTAAGAAAGGAAAACAGTCAAGCAAGACAAAATAATAATTGTTTAGCCATTAAACAATGTCAAGGACCTTTAGTTTCTACTCAAGGGCTATAGATAATATTCTGAGCCATGTCCTTGAGCTGTTTTGCGGATGCTGAAACCCCACCAGGTGGGAGAAGTTAACTGCAATGCTGCCCACAAACACGTAGACTCCAGACAGGTTGGAACCAGAAGGTTGATGATGTTGACTCCCAATTACCTCCCCATCAGCCAATCAGAAGAATGTCCACGAGCTGATCACACATCCCACAACTCCACTTCCTGAAAGCCACTGGGGGCTTTCAAACCCCTTCCTGAAAGCCATCAGGGAGTTCAGGCCTTTTTGAGCACTAGATGCCTAGACTCCTTGCTTGGCACCTGTAATAAACACTGCACGTTCCTTCACCACGACCCAGTGTCAGCAGATTGGCTTTAATGCACTCGGACAAGTGGACCCGAGTTTGGTTCAGTAACAGAAACACATTACACCATACATTCCTGGCTTCTCCCCTGTCATTAGGTATGGTCACTATGTTGTTATTATATATTACATTGTATTATATTGTACTGTATTGTATTATATTACATTATATTTTATGTTATGTTGTTATATTTATGATTGTATCTGTGTGTTTGTTTTTATTTAGGTATGATACAGTTTTCACCAATAAAATGTACCTAGAAGTGGTAGGCACCATTTCTAGGACTGGATCATTAAAACCTCCCATCCTTGTTCTTCCCTGTTATTTTCTACTTTCTCTTGTATGGAGTGGACCTGATCCCAAAGCGGCTTCTGCAGATATGTTGCCAATGGAAACATATCCTCCCACTGGGTTCCTGCATGACAGGTTGGAAGAAGGTCACCCTGCCAACCTCTTTATCTCCTTCACCTCATGACCTCTCAACAGGAAGAGGAAGGTATCTATTGTGTTTGAGCCACAGTAAATTAAGGAGCCCTTTCCTACAGCAGCTAGCATACTGTACCTAATATGGAGAATATTACAATTTGAGAAGCTGATGTTTCAAGCCACTGATATTTATTTATTTGCTTGTTTGTTTTAATTTACCATAGTATAAACTATTTCATCTAAACTAGCCAAGTAAGCACAGGAAATATAGGTTCACTTTATCATTTTACGAATTGGCAAGGTCTGTAGTAAAGGATAAAACTACTGAATATAACCTATTGGGCAAAGAGTAACATAGTTGACCGAAAAACAAGTCTGTATAGAGACAAGGGGAAAGGACTTTAGACGTTTATGAACTTTTACATGAGTCCACACATGACACACACAGAATGCAGGAGTTATGAGGGACAACATTGGTCATCTATTTTAATTTCACATTTCAGGCCCCAAAAAGACCTTACAAAAAAGAAACACTACTGCATTTGTGGGGTAAAGAGAAAAAAAATAGTTTTTACTAGAAAAAATATTTTTTTTAAAGAAGGAAATTAACAGTGACGAATTGAAATCTGTTCTTTACTCAATAAAATCACTGGCCCTAAAGAAGATATTATCTATTCATAGTAGGTAATATGTTTAATATACAACCATAAAATGCCACGAAGAGCTGGACATTATTCAAAGTAGAAAGATAAATATTCTCCTTTAGGTGTACATATAAATAAAATAGGCTGTTACCCGAAGTTCTGGGTTCTAAATATAGTCTGGCTATTAAAGGAAGTAAAGACACTTCAAAGAGGAACCAAATAATCAAAAATAATCAAAGACTGAAGAATTCTTCATTTTGAAGATGGAAAAGGGTATTAGGTAGAGAATAACCAAAAGTAATACAATCATGAAGGGAATTTTTAAAAGAAAATAGATTTGTTTGTGGAATTCTAAATTTATTGACCTAGAGAAGTAGACAGAAAATTTAATATTAAATAAAATAGGCAATTACTTTTCAATATAGTAGGATGTATATTCTGTAGCAAAAAGCATTGGTAGTATTTTGTGTGGGCAGGCCACTACATATTCACATTTGTAATTGATACATTCATAGAGAAAAATAGATGTCAGATATATATTCCTAATTGGGGGGCAGGATTTTAGGTATATAAACCTAATCATGAATTATAATTGTTTTTCCCCAGAAATTATTTTATGATACTAGTGGTACTTATAGAATATGGGAAGGGGAAAAATACAATTTTTTACTCATGATGACATTTCTTATGTTTAATTTTTTATAGCCACAGTAGTTTGCATCTCATTTACAACTATATTCATATATTTGTATATGCACACATACACACTTGTACACAGACACACACGCACACACACGGATACATACATAAACATTTAAATCTGTATATATACACACATATGTATAGCCATGCTAACTAAGGGCATATTTCTGAAATTATTTCTTTTCATTAGAGAATATACTAGGAAAGAGATATCACAGTTATTATTTAATTTTGGTCCCTGCAATTTTCTTCCTTCTTCAGTGAAGACTAAATCAAAGTTATGCCTTGTTACATTTCCTTGTATTTCATTTCAATTACACAGGGAATCTCTTGGAGAGGGAACAATTTCTGTTTTACATTGTTTATTGCCACAGACTAACCTGTTATGACTTTACCAAATTCAACACTTGGCACTTTTTCTTCTTTTTTTTTTTTTTTTTTTTTTCTTCTTCTCTTAATTGTCCCTGTAGTCTCTTTTCCTGGTTATTATGGACCTTTTTTATCCCCAGGCAGATTTTTGAAAATCTTAAGTCAAAAATCAGGAGTTGCTGAATTTTCCAAGTCAGATTTGAAATGGGTCCTTTGGTATTGTTTAGACACAGGACACTGCAAATTCCTAGTAATAAACATGCTTTAATTTCCTGGAATTTTTTGTGCCAGGACAAGAATTTTTTAAAATAATGACATAGAAAGTATAAATGCTATGTTATCTGTACTTACAAAATTTATATGTAGAAATTAACTCATGTATAGCCTTTCTCCTTGCTATGACAGAACACTTATTCTGTTGAGTGAAGAGAACATTTTTTTAAACAGATAAATACACTTTTGTTGGCATTAAACTAGCCTATAGAGGACTTTTTTATGGACCTTATTGAAATCAATGGCACCAGGTAAAAATCTGAAAATACTTTACTTAAAGAGGCCTGATGTAATGCATCAAATCCTTTCCACATAAAATGTAGTTGTTATTTTTGCTGAATAGTACTTATATCTGTTAGGCTATTTCTGGAAGAAACCAGAAGATAAGTCTATAATGGGCAAAAAAGGTCACTTACTTAGCATAAACAGTTCTGCTACTTATTTGGAATTTACAAAGCTCCTTCCTATTTTAACATCTGTTTGATGGTCCTTCCTTTCTCAAGGGAGTACTTTGAGGATCATCTTAAATACAATTCTCAATGTATTTAAATTTATACCCCTCAGAATACACTGTGGAAAAAGATGATCTTTCCAGAAAACCAAAAATAACACTATCAACAGGGATTGCTTGTATGCGAAAGGTCCAGTTTACCTTTAGAAAACATACATGCTAAAACCTATGTAATCGAGTTTCCCTGGTGGTGCAGTGGCTAAGAATCTGCCTGCCAATGCAGGGGTCATGGGTTCGAGACCTGGTCCTGGAAGGTCCCACATACCATGGAGCAACTAAGCCTGTGTGCTCCAACTACTGAGTCTGCATGCTGCAACTACTGAAACCCGCACGCTTAGAGCCCATGTTCTGCAATGAGAGAAGCCACCACAGTAAGAAGCTTGTGCATCTCAACAAAGAGTAGCCCCTGCTCGCCACAACTAGAGAAAGCCCACGTGCAGCAATGAAGACCCAACACAGCCAAAAATAAATAAATAAAATAAATTAATTTTAAAAAATCTTTAAAAAAAAAAAACAACCTATGTGATCAACCTCTGACTGAATGCATTCTATGGGAATGTTACTCTTCAAATTCTTTTTATAAGTAGCTTGTATTTCCTTACTGTCCAATTGCTCATGTATGGTCTTAAAATTAATTATTCTCCACTTATATTAGGTATGTATGTATATATGGCCCCTCAAGTGGAGAACCCACTTTGCTAGGTTCATGAGGGCAGAAAATGTCCTTCTGATCAACTTGTATCCTTCTGTCCTCCTTTTTCCAAAGTGGCCAGTGTTTACTACTGTACTTTAAAAAATGCAATAAGAATCACACGTGTGACGTGACACAGGAAGACCCATGATAATTACAGAGAAGCAAAGGGAATGGCCTCTAATCTCAAGTGTGTTCTCAAAATTCAATTGGCAAAGTAAGACTCAGAAAGCTATCTGTCCACAATGCAGTGTTTGGTGACCAGAATAAATAATCAGTGCTCTAAAAGATACAGAACTTTATGTTGATGAGGAAAAGCTTTCAAGAGAAAGTGGGACTTGAACCCTCAATGGAAAGTAGGAGTTGAATATGTAGAAAAGAGTAGAGAACATAAATGGTGACAACAAAGGGAGAAGGGAGTGAATGTTCTGTAGTTTGAATGTTTATTTAAAGCAGATGTGTGGGTTGAAGACAAGATTACAGAGTAGAAGGACTTGAGCTCACCTCCTCTTATGAAACACAAAAATCATAACTAACTGCCAAAGAACTATTGACAAAAAAGACTGGAACCTACCATAAAAAGATACCCTACAGCCAAAGACAAAGAAGAAGCCATACAAGATGGTAGGAGGAGTGCATATGTGATATAATCAAATCCCATACCCACTAGTTGGGCAACCCACAAACTGGAAAATAATTATGAGGATCTCCAACAGGAGTGAGAGTTCTAAGTCCCACATCAGGCATCCCAGCCTTGGGGGCTGGCATCAGAAGGAGCCCCAGAGCATTTGGCTTAGAAGGCCAGCAGGACTTGATTGTAGGAATTCCACAGGACTGGGGGAAACAGAAACTCCACTCTTGGAGGGAGGACAAAAAGTCTTGTGCATCAAGACCCAGGGAAAAAGCAGTGACTTCATAGGAACCTGGGCCAGACCTACCTGCTGGTCTTGGAGGGTCTCCTGGGGAGGTGCAGTGGGGGGGCTGTGGCTCACTGTGGGGACAAGGACACTGGTGGTGGAGGTACTGGGGAGCACTCGTTGGTATGAGCCCTCCTGGAGGCTGCCATTTTGACCCCAAGACCTGGCCCCACCCAACAGCTTATAAGCTCCAGTGCTGGGATGCCTCAGGCCAAATAACCAACACAATGGGAACATCCCCTCCTATCAGTAGACAGGCTGCCTAAAGTCTTCCTGAGTCCACAGCTGCCTCTAAACATACTCCTTAACATGGCCATGCCCAGCAGAGGAACAGGACCCAGCTCCACCCACAAGAGGGCAGGCACCAGTCCCTCCCACCAGGAAGCCTGCACAAGCCTCTAGATGAGCCTCACCCACCGGAGGGGGGGGCGTCAGACACCAGAAGCAAGAGAAACTACAATCTTGCAGCCTGCAGAACACAGACCACAAAAAGAAAGTTAGACAAAATGAGATGGCAGAGGAATATGTTCCCAACAAAGGAACAAGATAAAATCCCAGAAGAACAACAAAGTGAAGTGGAGAGAGGAAATCTACTTGAAAAATAGTTCAGAGTAATGATAGTAAAGATGATCCAAGATCTCAGAAAAAGAATGGAGGCACAGACTGAGAAGATACAAGAAATGTTTAACAAACAGAATCTGTAAAGAACAAACAGAATTGAACAATACCGTAAGTGAAATGAAAAATACACTAGAAGGAATAACAGAACAAATGAGGCAGAAGAAAGAAGGATGGAAATCACTGCTGCAGAAAAGAATAGAAAAAAAGAATGAAAAGAAATGAAGACATTTTAAAAGACCTCTGAAACAACATTAAATGCACCCACAGTCACATTATAGGAGTCCCAGAAGGAGAAGAGAGAGAGAAAGCTTCTGAGAAAATATTTGAAGAGATAATAGTTGAAAACTTCCCTAACATGGGAAAGGAAACAGTCACCCAAGTCCAGAAAGTGTAGAGAGTCCCAGGCAGGATAAACACAAAGAGGAACACATGGAGACACATAGTAATCAAATTGAGAAAAATTAAGGACAGAGAAAAATTATTAAAGACAACAAAGGAAAAGCAACAAATAACATACAAGGGAATCCCCATAAGGTTATCAGCTGAATTTTCAGCAGAAACTCTGTAGGCCAGAAGGGAGTGGCACAGTATTTTTAATGTGATGAAAGGGAAATACCTACAACCAAGAATACTCTACCCAGAAAGGCTCTCATTCAGATTCGATGGAGAATATGCCAAGAGAATTCAGCACCACCAAACTAGCTTTACAACAAATGCTAAAGGAATGTCTCTAGGTGGAAAAGAAAAGCCCATGGATAGAAACAAGAAAGTTACAAATGGGAAAGCTCACCAGTAAAGGCAAACATACAGTAAAGGTAGCAAATCATCCACACACAAATATGATATCAAAACCAGAAATTGTGAGAAGAGGAGTGTACAAATGCAGGATATTGGAAAGGCACTTGAAATTAAGAGACCAGCAACTTAAAACAATCATATATATATATATATATATAACAAAAGGAATCCAAACACAACACTAAAGATATTCATCAAATTTCAAGACAAAAGAACAACAAAGGAAGGGGAGAAAAAATACCTATAAACACAAATTCAAAACAATTAACAAAATGGCAATAAGAACATACATACTGATAATTACCTTAAATGTAAATGGATTAAATGCTCCATCCAAAAGACACAGACTGGCTGAACGGATACAAAAACAAGACCCATATATATATTGCCTACAAGAGATCCACTCCATATTTAGAGACAAATACAGACTGAAAGTGAGGGGATGGAAAAAGGTATTCCATGCAAATGGAAATCAAAGGAAAGCTCAAGTAGCAGTACTCATATCAGAAAAAAGAGACTCTAAAATAAAGACTGTTACAAGAGACAAAGAAGGACACGACATAATGATCAAGTGATCAATCCAAAAAAGAAGATACAAAATTATAAATATATATTACCCAATATAGGAGCACCTCAATATGTAAGAAAAATGCTAACAGCCATAAAAGGAAAAATCAACAGTAACACATTATAGTGGGGGACGGTAATGTCCCTGTAATACCCCTGTAATCCATGGACAGGTCATCGAGACAGAAAATTAATAAGGAAACACAGGCCTTAAATGACACATGAGAACAAATAGACTTAATTGATATTTATAGAGCATTCCGTCCAAAAGCAGCAGAATACACATACTTTTCAAGTGCACATGGAAAATTCTCCAGGTGGGATCACATGCTGAGACACAAAGCAAGCCTCAGAAAATTAAGAAAATTGAAATCATATCAACCATCTTTTCCGACCACAATACTATGATATTAGAAGTCAACTACGAGAAAAAAACTGTAAAACACACAAACACGTGGAGGCTAAACAATATGCTACTAAACAACCAATGGATCACTGAAGAAATCAAAGGTGAAATTAAAAAATACCTAGAGACAAATGAAAACAAAAGCATGACAATCCAAAACCTATGGGATGCAGCAAAAGCAGTTCTAAGAGGGAAGTTTATAGCAATACTATCTTACCTCAGGAAACAAGAAAAATCTCAAATAAACAACTTAAACTTACACCTAAAGCAATTAGAGAAAGAAGAACTAACAAAACACAAAGTTAGTAGAAGGAAAGAAATCATAAAGATCAGAGCAGAAATAAATGAAACAGAAATAAACAAAGAAAACAATAGAAAAGATCAATGAAACTAAAAGCTGGTTCTTTGAGAAGAAACAAAATTGATAAAACTTTAGCCAGACTCATCAAGAAAGAAAGGGAGTGGGCTCAAATCAATAAAATAGGAAATGAAAAAGAAGTTACAATTGACACCACAGAAATACAAAGGATCATAAGAGACTACTACAAGGAACCATATGCCAATAAAATGGACAACCTGGAAGAAGTGGACAAATTCTTAGAAAAGTACAATGTCCCAAGACTGAACCAGAAAGAAATAGAAAATATAAACAGACCAATGACAAATACTTAAATTGAAACTGTGATTTAAAACTTCCAAGAAACAAAAGGCCAGGAGCAGTTGGCTTCACAGGTGAATTCATTCAAAGATTTAGAGAAGAGTTAACATATATCCTTCTGAAGCTATTCCAGAAAACTGCAGAGGAAGGAACACTCTCATACTCATTTGATGAGGCCACCATCACCCTGATACCAAAACCACACAAAGATATCACAAAAAAAGAAAATTACAGGTCAGCATCACTGATGAACATAGACACAAAAATTCTCAACAAAATATTAGCAAACCAAATCTAACAATACATTAAAAGGATCATACACCATGATCAAGAGGGATTTATCCCATGGATGCAAGGACTTTTCAATATCTGCAAATCAGTGTGATACAACACATTAACAAATTGAAGAATATAAACTATATGATCATCTCAGTAGATGCAGAAAAACTTTTGACAAAAGTCAACACCAATTTATGATAAAAAATCTTCAGAAAGTGGGCATAGAGGGAACCTACCTCAACATAATAAAGGCCATATATGACAAAACCACAGCCAACATCATACTGTACAGTGAAAAGCTGAAAGCATTTCCTCTAAGATCAGGAAAAAGTCAAGGATGTCCACTCTCACCACTTTTATTCAACATAGTTTTGAAAGTTCTAAAGATGGCAATCAGAGAAGTAAAAGAAATCCAATTGGAAAAGTGCAAGTAAAATTTCACTGTTTGCAGATGACATGATACTATACATAAAATTCTAAAGATGCTACCAGAAAACTACTATGAATGAATTGATGTTGGAACATCAATGAATTTGTAAAGTTGCAGGATACAAAATTTATACACAGTAATCTGTTGCATTTCTATACACTATCAACAAAAGATCATAAGGAGAAATTAAGGAAACAATCCCATTTACCATCATATCAAAAAGCATTAAATACCTAGGAATAAACATACCTAAGGAAGCAAAAGACCTGTAGTCCAAAAACTGTAAGACGCTGATGAAAAAAATCAAAGATGACACAAAGAGGTGGAAAAATATACTATGTTCTTGGATTGGAAGAATCAATATTGTCAATATGACTATACTACACGAAGCAATCTGTAGATTGCTATACTACGCGAAGCAATCTACAGATTCAATGCAAATCCTATCAAATTACCAATGGTACTTTTTCCAGATCTAGAACAAAAATCAGAATTTGTATGGAAACACAAAAGACCCCAAATAGCAAAGCAATCTGGAGAAAGCAAAACGGAGCTGGAGGAATCAGGCTCCCTGACTTCAGACTACACTATAAAGCTACAGTAATCACAAGAGTATGGTACTGGCACAAAGACAGACTTATAGACCAATGGAACAGGAAAGTCCAGAAATAAACACATGCACCTATGGTCAATTCATCTATGACAAAGGGGGCAAGAATATACAATGGAGAAAAGACAGTCACTTCAATAATGGTGCTGGGAAAACTGGACAGCTACATGTAAAAGAATGGCATAGAACATTCTCTAACACCATACTCAGAAATAAACTCAAAATGGATTAAAGGCCTAAATGTTAAGACCAGATACTATAAAATTCTTAGAGGAAAACATAGGGAGAACACTGTTTGACATAAATCATAGCAACATCTTTTTGGATCCACCTCCTGGAGTAATGAAAATAAAAACAAAAATAAACAAATGGGACCTAATTAAACTTAAAAGCTTTTGCACAGCAAAGGAAACCATAAACAAAACAAAAAGACAACCTACAGGATGGGAGAAAGTATTTGCAAATGATGTGATTGACAAGGGATTAATCTCCAAAATACACAAGCAAGTCATGCAACTCAATATCACAAAAACAAACAACCCAATCAAAAATGGGCAGAAGATATAAGTAGACACTTTTCCAAAGAAGATATACAGATGACCAAAAGGCACATAAAAATATGCTCAACATCACTAATTACTAGAAAAATGCAAATCAAAATTACAATGAAGTATCACCTCACACTGGTCAGAACGGCCATCATCAAAATGTCTACAAACAGTAAATGCTGGAGAGAGTGTGGAGAAAAGGGAACCCTCCTGCACTGTTGGTGGGAATGTAAATTGGTGCAACCACTATGGAGAACAGTATGGAAGTTGCTTAAAAAACTAATAATAGAACTACCATATGACACAGCAATCCCACTCCTAGGCACATATCCAGAGAAAACCATAATTCAAAAAGATACATGTACCCCAATGTTCATTGCAGCACTAATTACAATAGTGAAGACATTGAAACAACCTCAATGTCCATTGAGAGATGAATGCATAGAAAAGATGTGGTGTTTATATGCAATGGAATATTACTCAACCATAAAAAATAATGAAATAATGCTATTTGCAGCAACATGGATGGACCTAGAGATTATCATACTAAGTGAAGTCAAACAGAGAAAGACAAATATTATATGATATCACTTATATGTGAAATCTTAAAAAGATACAAATGAACATATTTACAAAACAGAAACAGACTCACAGATACAGAAAACAAACTTATGGTTACCAAAGGGGAAAGGTGTGGGGAGAGGGCTAAATTAGGAGTTTGGGATTAACATCCACATGCCACTCAAAATAAAATAGGTAAACAACAAGGACCGACTGTATAGTGCAGGGAATTCTACTCAATATTCTGTAATAAGCTAGCTGGGAAAAGAATATGAAAAAGAATAGATAAATGTATCTATATGTAAGAACACATATATGTATATGTAAAACTGAATCATTTTGCTGTACACCTGAAATTACCACAACATTGCAAATCAACTCTATCCCAACATAAAATAAAAATTTAAAAAGTAAAGCATATGTGTGAATGATTTTTCAAATAGTCCCATTTAAATTTGTGTGCTTCAGCTGCAAACCACCATATGGACACTGTACTTGTTGCTATTACAAACTATGGACTTGTATTCAAACTTCAATCTACTTTTTTCAACACCATTTGGTACTAGACGTAATGAGAATGTTCAGTGTCATCTCTCTACCCTGCTTTAAATATAATTTTCAATATTAACTTTCAGTACTCTACTGTTTGACCTCCATGATAATGCCATGATTTCTAATTAAATGCCTTATTCTGAAAGGCTATTGAGTTAAACACTATTCTTTTTTCTAATTTTAAGATCATTTATATTAGGTTTTAACCTTGAAATAATGGCTTTCTTCCAACATTTGAAATTCAGGGCTTCTTTTCAGAATATCACTCTGTTTTAATGGTTCTTAATTCTCATCTGGAGATTTTCACAAAAAATATAATTATAAATTGGGGGAAAACTAGCAAATAACTATGTCTTATATCATTTGGTATTAAACAAAGATTAAAAACATGTTCAGAAACAGACTGAGAGAGGTCTCTAATGGGATTTGCTTGGTGGAAGAACTACTAAAGGATGTATCTCAAGCAGATGAAAATTGATACAATAGGAAGGACTGAATTTAGAAGGAAATAATGGGAAAAGCATTTGCTAATCATATGCAGGTAAAACTTAACAGGTATGACTTTTAAAACAAAAATAACAATGCATAAATTTGGAAAGTATAAACATAAGGTGGATATCAAAGCCTGGAAAAAAATAATGAATGTCAGGAGGGCACGATAGGAGTTAAAGAGTTCCAAATCTTTGTACTGTTCTGGAAAAGGGCTGAGATACTGATCCACACTGAACTCTGTTAAATCAAGTTTATAAGTTAAAAATAATGGACAACCATTAGGTGAAATGAAACAGAATATATAACTTCTAAAACCAGAGAAGGGGAAAAAGGCGTCACAAAGTCTCAAATTATCTAAAAGAAAGAAACAGAGGAGAAAAAGAAGTTGGGGGTGGGGTGGGACACTTCCAAATCTACTTTAGTCAATTTAGAATAGCACTCTCCCCTCCCTTGGAAGGGTGTTAGTGTCAGTGGGTGATACGAGCATGTAAGAGGGCAAAAATGTGTTGAATGAATATGAGTTGTGAACTGGGTATGTTCAGGAAGCTAAGACAACACACAACAATAAGGATAACCAGGGCTTTCCCACCATCTGTCAGGCCAACTAATCTCTACAAAAACTGGTTAGAAATAATTAGGGTAGATTATTTACTGGGAAGGGAAAACTGGTAATGAGATAGAGTCTGGGAAAGGTATTCAAGGAGAGGATTGACAGTGTATTTCTGCACCAAAAAGGATCCTTAGCGGACATTTCCTTTTCTGATTTTGTACAATATAAAGACTCAGTGGATAGTAAAATGCATCAACAGCTATAGTCCAGTGAAATAATTCTCCTAGCATCTCACCTGAACACATGTCTTGTTTGATTCACATGGGACCATGATTGGGAGGCTGAGAGATTAGGGCAAATGTAACACAGGAAGAAATAATCTAACCACAAGTGCGTATCTATTTAAAAATAAAGCTTTTTTATTTAAAATTTTCAATGTGTGATACTTTTCCCAGCCCACCAATAATGTTTTCACAGGCTTTTTCTGTTCAATATTCTCTTCTTCCAATATTCCTTCCCCGCTCACCTCAAGCAGGCTCTTTTAATTATTTTCTCCTATTTGCACCATGAAATCCTGCACTTGGGCTAATTTCCTTCTTCACTGTTTTTTTATCCCCTATTCTTTCTTTGATGTTACTCTCCAACTTCCTTATTTTACACTTTTCTCTTTCACTTTTGTTTTCATCCCATCTGCATTATCTACATTTTTTTAAGAAATTCTATTAGGTTCCAGAGGAGTTTATTTAATTCTACACACATGCACTGAATTCTTAACTCCACTAGTTGATACTATAAGGTAGAACTCAAGAGCTGCCTAGGTTCAGATTTTTGTTACCTTACATACTTGCTGTATGGGTTTGGCCAAATCATATTTGTATTTCAGATTAACTTCAGGTTAACTCAACTGTAAAGTAAAGATAATAGTAATACTTATTTCATTAAATTCTGAAGATTAAATAAATTAATGCATGTAGAGTGTAAATGAGTGCCTGACATACAGTCAGCATTTTATAAATGCTATCTATCATTATGCTTTATGCACTGTGTTAGTCTCTAGGCAGATGGACGGTTCATAGATCCGTGTTCATAAGGAATTTATGATCTAGTGGTGTTCCAGCAAGTTAAATTATCTACCCTAGGAGGAGGCTGGTGGAAACAAGCTCGACATGGAAAAAGAATTCATAAACTATAAAGAACTGGTCTTGCATGTTCACTGCATCATTATTCACAACAGCCAACATAGGGAAGCAGCCTAAATGTCCACCAGTGGAAGAATGGATAAAGAAGATATGGAGTGCTTGCTTCAGCAGCACATGTACTAAAACTGGACCAATACAGAAGAGATTAGCATGGCCCCTATGTGAGGATGACACACAAACTTGTGAAGCGTTCCATACTTTTATGACACATTAAACAAAATGGACTTAATTGATATTTATAGGAAATTCCATCCAAAAACAGAATACACTTTCTTCTCAAGTGCTCTTGGAACATTCTCCAGAATAGATCATATCTTGGGTCACAAATCAACCCTTGGTAAATTTAAGAAAATTGAAATCATATCAAGTATCTTTTCCAAACACAACGCTATAAGACTAGATATCAATTACAGGAAAAAATCTGTAAAATACAAACACATGGAGGCTAAACAATACACTACTAAATAACCAAGAGATCACTGAAGAATTCAAAGAGGAAATCAAAACAAACCTAGAAACAAATGACAATGAAAACACGTCGACCCAAAACCTATGGGAGCAGCAAAAGCAGTTCTAAGAGGGAAGTTTACAGCAATACAATCCTACCTCAAGAAACAAGAAACATCTCAAATAAACAACCTAACCTTACACCTAAAGCAATCAGAGAAAGAAGAACAAAAATCCCCCAAAGTTAGCAGAAGGAAAGAAATCATAAAGATCAGATCAGAAATAAATGAAAAAGAAATGAAGGAAATGATAGCAAAGATCAATAAAACTAAAGACTGGTTCTTTGAGAAGATAAAAAAAATTGATAAACCACAAGTCAGACTCATCAAGAAGAAAAGGGAGAAGACTCAAATCAACAGAATTAGAAATGAAAAAAGAAGTAACAACCGACACTGCAGAAATACAAAGAATCATGAGAGATTACTACAAGCAACTCTATGCCAATAAAATGGACAAAATGAAAGAAATTGAGAATTCTTAGAAAAGCACAACCTTCCCAGACTGAACCAGGAAGAAATAGAAAATATAAAGAGACCGATGACAAGCACTAAAATTGAAACTGTGATTAAAAATCTTCCAACAAACAAAAGCCCAAGACCAGATGGCTTCACAGGCAAATTCTATCAAAGATTTAGAGAAGAGCTAACACCTATCCTTCTCAAACTCTTCCAAAATATAGCAGAGGGAGGAACACTCCCAAACTCATTCTATGAGGCCACCATCACCCTGATACCAAAACCAGACAAAGATGTCACAAAAAAAGAAAAATACAGGCCATTTTCACTGATGAACATAGCTGCAAAAATCCTTAATAAAATACAAGCAAACAGAATCCAACAGTACATTAAAAGGATCATACCACATGATCAAGTGAGGTTTATCGCAGGAATGCAAGGATTCTTCAATATATGCAAATCAATCAATGTGATACACCATATTAACAAAATGAAGGATAAAAATCATATGGTAATCTCAATACATGCAGGAAAAGTTTTCGACAAAATTCAACACCCATTTATGATAAAAACCCTCCAGAAAGTAGGCACAGAGGGAGCTTACCCAAATATATTAAAGGCCATATATGACAAACCCACAGCCAACATCGTTCTCAATGGTGAAAAACTAAAACCATTTCCTCTAAAATCAGGAACAAACAAGTATGCTCACTCTCACCACTTTTATTTAACACAGTTTTGGAAGTTTTAGTCACAGCAAACAGAGAAGAAAAATAAATAAAAGGAATCCAAATCAGAAAAGAAGTAAAACTGTCACTGTTTGCAGGTGACATGATACTATACATAGAGAATCTAAAGATGCTAGCAGAAAACTATTAGAGCTAATCAATGAATTTAATAAAGTAGCAGGATACAAAATTAATACACAGAAATCTCTTGCATTCCTATACACTAATGATGCAAAATCTGAAAGAGAAATTAAGGAAACACTCCCATTTACTGTTGCAACAAAAAGAATAAAATACCTAGGAATAAACCTACCTAAGAAGACAAAAGACCTGTATGCAGAAAACTATAAGACACTGATGAAAGAAATTAAAGACGATACAAACAGATGGAGAGATATACCATGTTATTGGGTTGCAAGACTCAACATTGTGAAAATGACTATACTACCCAAAGCAATCTACAGATTCAATGTAATCCCTATCTAACTGTCAATGACATTTTTCACAGAACTAGAACAAAAAATCTCACAACTTGTATGGAAACACAAAAGACCCCCAATAGCCAAAGCAATCTTGAGAAAGAAAACGGAACTGGAGGAATCAGGCTCCCTGACTTCACACTATACTACAAAGCTACAGTAATCAAGACAGTACGGTACTGGCACAAAAACAGTAATTTAGATCAATGGAACAGGATAGAAAGCCCAGAGATAAACCCACACACACATGGTCACCTTATTTTTGATAAAGGAGGCAAGAATATACAATGGAGAAAAGACAGCCTCTTCAATAAGTGGTGCTGGGAAAACTGGACAGCTACATGTAAAAGAATGAAACTAGAACATTCTCTAACATCATACACAAAAATAAACTCAAGATGGATTAAAGACCTAAAGGTAAGACTGGACACTATGAAACTCTTAGAGGAAAACATAGGAAGAACACTCTTTGACATAAATCACAGCAAGATCCTTTTTGACCCACCTCCTAGAGAAATGGAAATACAAACAAAAACAAACAAATGGGATCTAATGAAACTTCAAAGCTTTTGCACAGCAAAGGAAAATATAAACAAGATGAAAAGACAACACTCAAAATGGGAGAAAGTATTTGCAAATGAAGCAACTGACAGAGGATTAATCTCCAAAATTTACAAGAAGCTCATGCAGTTCAATACGAAAAAAACAAACAATCCAATCCAAAAATGGGCAGAAGACCTAAATCAACTTTCTCCAAAGAAGATATACAGATTGCCAACAAACACATGAAAGGATGCTCAACATCACTAATCATTAGAGAAATGCAAATCAAAACTACAGTGAGGTACCACTAGTCAGAATGGGCATCATCAAAAAATCTACAAACAGTACATCCTGGAATGGGTGTGGAGAAAAGGGAACCCTCTTGCACTGTTAGTGGGAATGTAAATTGATACAGCCACTATGGAGAACAGTATGGAGGTTTCTTAAAAAACTAAAAATAGAACTACCATATGACCCAGAAATCCCACTACTGGGCAGATACCCTGAAAAAACCATAATTCAAAAAGAGACATATACCACAATGTTCACTGCAGCACTATTTACAATAGCCAGGTAATGGAAGCAACCTAAGTAAGTGTCCATCGACAGATGAATGGACAAAGAAGATGTGGCACATACATACAATGGAACATTACTTAGTCATAGAAAGAAACAAAGCTGAGTTATTTGTAGTGAGGTGGATGGACCTAGAGACTGTCATACAGAGTGAATTAAGTCAGAAAGAGAAAAACAAATACCGTATGCTAACACATATATATGGAATCTAAAAAAAAGGGTTCTGAAGAACCTAGGGGCAGGGCAGGAATAAGGATGCAGATGCAGAGAACAGACTTGAGGACACAGGGAGGGGGAAGGGGAAGCTTGGACAAAGTGAGAGAGTGGCATGGACATATATACACTACCAAATGTAGAATAGATAGCTAGTGGGAAGCAGCCACATAGCACAGGGCAATCAGCTCAGTGCTTTGTGACCACCTAGAGGGGTGGGATAGGGAGGGTGGGAGGGAGACGCAAGAGGGGGGACATATGGGGATATATGTACATGTATAACTGATTCACTTTGTTATAAAGCAGAAACTAACACAGCATTGTAAAGCAATTATACTCCAATAAAGACGTTAAAATAAAAAATAAATTTAAAAAAGAAGATATCGAGTATTACTCAATCACGAGAAATAACAAAATCCTGTCATTTGTGACAACGTGAATGGCTCTTGAGTGAACAATACTAAGTGATATAAGTCAGGCAGAGAAAGACAAATACTATATGATATGACTTACATACGGAATCTAGAAAAGCCGAGCTCATGGAAACAGAGAGTACAGTGGTGGTTACTAAGGGTGGGAGGCAGGAGAAATGAAGAGATGCTGGTCAAAGGGTACAAACTTCCAACTAGAAGATGAATTCCTTCCGGGGATCTATGGATAGCATTATGATTAAAGATAACAATACTGTACTACATACTTGAAAGTCTCTGAGAGGTTAGATCTGAAATGTTCTTACAACAACAAAAAGGTAATTATATGATGTGATGGAGCTGTTAGCTAACACTACAGTGGTAATCATATTGCAATGTATGTGTATCAAATCAACACACTGTACACCTTCAACTTACATGACCTTATATATCAGGTATATCCCAATAAATTGGGGGAGAAAGGACTTAGATGAGACCCATTGACTCTGTGCAAATTCAGCAACCCAGAGTAGGAGGGTACCTCAGGTTTATCCTTACATTTTTATGAAAGTCAAGTATTGTAAAGCAATAAGAATCATGGAATTATGATTAATGTGAAATTGGGATAGTAAGGCCCCTACACGGGATGAACTAAGTTCTTTGAAGATAGTCTGAAAATAAATAATTTAAACAGCATCAAAGTTACACACTGAAAAAAGGTGAGAGGAGAAAGTAGCACCATTCCATTTACATTTTTATTGTGTGGCTTGTTGAGAAAGCACTAAATATAGATTGCTTGGCTTCAAGCCTGGATCAATGATTCTTGGAGCTTTTTTTTTTCTTTTTTCCTTTGGGGAAGAGGGGTTTATATCTGCTATGTGATTCACCAAAGAGCAGAAATATACTTTGGAAGAAATTCCAAATAGTAATTTCAGTTACTATCCATTAAAGGCAAAGAAGGAACATTTTAAATGATCAGTATTATCCCTGTAGAATAAATCATTGTCTTCAACTCATGGACTACAGGATCCCCTAACAGCTTTCTTCATTTAAATGGAGGCTTTACATTTTAATAAATTACTCTAAGCTGTGGAGTTTGTCATTTTGGCTTTGGGGAATGAAGTCTTTAAGTAAAACTGTGATGTGGCAAAGATACCGAAATACGTTTGACTTTCAAATAAAGGGAAAGCTCTTAGATACTTTTTCTTGTGAACAGACAGGTGACAGTGAGGATAAGCAGACGTGTCTTAAATACTGATGATAGGCACACAGAGTGTTCACAGGGGCTTGCACTTTTCATAGATTGGGGGCAGCCCTGCTACAATGTCTCATTGGAAATAGAGTAACTGGATTTTTTTTAATGGAGAATGTGTCCATATATGAACACATTGTGCTGACTCCTAACGTTTGATTTCCTTTCTCTGTAGGGAGACAGCTCTAGTATCTCTTTAGGGGGTGGGTATGAAGGAGACTTTCAGAGGCACTTGTGTCCAAATGCCATGCCAGAAGAAACACTGTTACCTTGGCTGTAATCTTGCTGTGTGGGCTCTTGCCTCACACAAATTCCTGGGCACTGGAGCACTCCTGGAGCAAAATTTTAACATTTGGAAGTTGGTAGAAGCTGATACCAAGGTGTTCACAATATCAAGAATTTTTGGAAAAAGAAATCACACCTAATATATGAGGTTGATATATTCTGGAATAAAATATGTTCTGTGGTGCGAGCAAAGAAAGGAAGAAAGGTTAAGTTTTTTGAATACTAACCATGATTCAGCTGTTTTTTACACATTTAATTTAATACTCTTTGAGTAGTTTTTATTACATCCTCATTTTTATAACAGAGGGAAAGTAAGATGGAAAGGGCTAAGTGATATGGGTCAAGTCACCCTGTGATTAAGTAGAAACTGGATTAGAAGCTACATTTGTAGTTTCAAACCTAGAAAGAACCAGACCATCGCACACTCACTTGATGGTTACAGAAAGGATCACAATGACTGACTTCCTGTGTCTGAAGATATCAGGGAAATTTTCTAACATGGCAGAGTCTACTCATGTTCAAGAATGAGAAGCCAGGAAACCACACATAAGCAGCATGAAATGCAACAGCAGTCATTTCTTTTAGGATAAAGAAGAAAACAAAAATTATGCAAGTCTCCAGTTAGGTGTAAGTATCAGTACTTAATTTCCAAAAGAAATACACTATGTGTTTTAAAAATATGTTTTCTCTTAGTATTTTCAAAGCAACATTGCCTATCAAGACTTGAATATGATGACGAAGGTGGTAATTACCATGGAACAAAAAGCACATAGCAAAATTTAATGGCAGATTTAGACGTTAACTGATATTAAGGCCTCAAACCTCAAAAACAATTTCGTGTAGTTTATGGGTCAGACTGACCTGTACAGGATCAATTTTGACAGGAGTCAGAAATCGGAAATAGACTTAAAAAGGGACAGAACATAGCTTAGGCACTGTCATGATAGAGAGAAACACGTAATTTTGAACCAGAGATATGCAGACTGCTATGCACTTTTCATAAAACATGGCGAAAAATCCAGTTTGAAAATTGCAATTTAGGAATACCATCTTCACTGACAACTCAAATTTGAAGGCAAGAATTATAAAGTTTGGTTTGTTTCAAATTCATGTCAGCCAAGACATAAGCAAACAGTCATTAATATGAGGATGTCAAGAAGGAAATGATCCCAGAAACATTGTGTTACCCTTTTCCCTTCAGTGCTGAATCAAGTCATATTTACTGACTGTGTAAAATATGTTAAGGCAGAACCTGGTGCAAAGTCTAAGTAGAAATAATAATAAACAAAATGTGTCTTAGTGGGCTTGTAGTAAATGTTTTAATGCCATTTCTAAGCTTCAGTCTTCAGGATTGAGATTGGGAAGAGGCATCTCAGTTTCTAACCTCCTTTTCAGTTTGTAAAGGTATGAGGCAGATGGTTTGGGGCATACCATGAGTGACTTGGGATGATTCCGTGTGATAACTACATTTGGACCTCAGAGATTGCTGGAACATTAATGAACGGCCATTATGGTGTCTAAACCCAATTTCAGAGGGAGACACATTTGAATATTTTATCTCTTAGCACGGAAACACAATTACTATCTAATTAGTGATAAATTAGGTATTTTTATTAGACAATGTTTGTAAAGCACCTTACTATAATGTACATTACTGGGTATGAAGAGCTCAAAATGATACAGTCAACATTCAGCTATGGGTGGACATGAAACTCCTTTCTGTATTTATTTTAGAATTGTTCTTGGTTTTCTTCAACATGGTCCCAGTCTCAGTCAGTAGTGCTTTGATAAATGTTCTCCAGCCCTACAGTTTTCTCAGTAACTTCCAGATTAAAACTTAGTGTCCTTTGGGTGAATACAGTCATATTCAAACATTTCCATGACCTCTTTTCCCTTTCAACACTCTTCCCAAACTCCCTTTCCACCTACTCTCAAACCTGACTTAAATCTGTGTCAGAAAAGACCAAAGAATATTTGCACAAAAGGAGCCTGTGAACAAATTGGTGACAGGCTGTGAGTCCGGTTTGGGTCACTTCTCTGTTGGTCAGTCCTCACCTTGTCTGTCCAATGAACACATACAGCTTCGGACTCCATGGGTGGCCTGTTTGATGGTTTGGGGGCATCCAGCTAAGTGACCATCTACGGTCTCCTGACCTCATGCATCTCCCTGAAAAATGGCCACCACTAATGCACAGTCTATCCCCCTGCCTTCACAGGGTCCTCTGCCTCACTGGGTGGGATGTGGGAGTCCCTTCCTTGGTCATCTTCAGGCCCATTAAAAATTACAGAATTCCCATCCTGTCCATTTTGACTTTGCAGGAACCTGAGGGAAGAGTGATTTTTCACCTTTCCTTTAATTAATTATTTTTTAATAGATATTTGTTGGAGTATAATTGCTTCACAGGGCCATGTTAGTTTCTGCTGCACAACAAAGCCAATCAGCCATATGAATACACATGTCCCCATATCCCCTCCCTCTTGTGTCTCCCTCCCATCCTCCCTATCCCACCCCTCTAAGTCATCGCAAAACACGGAGCAGATCTCCCTGTGCTATGCTGCTGCTTCCCACCAGCCAACTATTTTACATTTGGTAGTGTATGTATGTCGATGCTACTCTCACTTCACCCCAGCTTCACACTCCAAGCCTATGTCCTCAAGTCCATTCTCTATGTCTACCTCTTTATTCCTGCCCTGCAACTAGGTTTATCAGTACCATATTTTTTTTTAGATACCATATATATGCGTTAGCATATGGTATTTGTTTTCTCTTTCTGACTTACTTTACTCTGTATGACAGACTCTAGGTCCATCCACCTCACTACAAAAAAATCAATTTCGTTTCTTTTTATGGCTGAGTAATATTCCATTGTATATATGTGCCACATCTTCTTTATCCATTCATCTATCGATGGACATTTAGGTTGCTGCCATGTCCTGGCTATTCTAAATAGTGCTGCAATGAACATTGGGGTGCATGTTTCTTTTTGAATTATGGTTTTCTCAGGGTATATGTCCAGTAGTGGGATTGCTGGGTCATATGGTAATTCTATTTTTAGTTTTTTAAGGAATCTCCATACTTTTCTCCATAGTGGTTGTATCACCTAATTTATTTTACAACTCTCTAATCTCTCTACAGCCCTTTGATGGTGTTGGAGAGTGGAGTAATAAGAGATGAGGTACATCCTAGCCAGGGAACTCGGTGCTAATCCCCCTTGTGAGTTGAAATCCTGAAATGTGGGAGGGAGACACATCCACAGGTGGGAACAGGGAAGACTAATGACCTCGATTCTTCTCCCCACACACTGTCCTCAAAAGTTCCTCTCCTCCCTCCAGCCTCTGACCCAATCTCACCTCGCTACACTCATCCTTAGTATCTTCCTGAAGGCAAACTCTAGTGAATCCACTTGGCCTCATGTTCACCTGGGGAAGAAGAGAGTCTGGTCTGAGGGTATTAAGGTTCTTTAATTTAGGAGCTGAAGAGTTAACCACTATGGTTGTCAGCTTGGAGATCCCACTACGTAATCTGGCAAACTCATCTTAGGGTTGAAAGGGTCAATCTCTAAAGGAAGAGAAGGAAGGGAAGTTCTTGATGATATGGCCTCCCTGTGTTAAAAACTACTATGTTAGCCCTTAGACCTAAGCCACTCAAAATCCATAGTCAGAAATATGAGCTGGGGAGTGCGAAGTAAAAGATGTGGACTTGACTTGTGTTCCCAGATGTGGGACAGAGCACAAGCTTTTCATCGCTTTGCTGCTTCCCCAATTCACTGAAATGACATCAAATATATTTTTAAGATAAGTCCCAAGGTCCAAGTAGAAATTTTGAGACCCTGGATGCAGATGAAATGAGACTGGAAGAGAAACCAGAGTAGAGCCAACTTTCTTCAAGGTGAGAGGTGAGCATTGTTGTTTTCAAAGAAGCGCTGGAGAACTTTCAGAGTCACTAAAGGAATTAAATGAAGAGGAGTTAGTCAGGTGCCCTCCTCCTGTTTAGATGTACATAGACTAATTGAGTTAAAGCTTGAGAAGTCTTCAAAGAAAGTGCCTGATCTGTCTGGGGAGGGCTCCAAATATCGATTTGGGAGCTGAAGAAAGAATCAGAGTGGAGGATAGGGGGAATCTAGACTCCCACAAATGATACAGAAGAAGGGCTCACACAAGGGAAGGCAGCGCTGTCCAAGAGGGAAGTTAAGCTGGGAATTGCTTGGTCTACCTGCTTGTTCCCTGCCCATGTGCCCTCAGAGGAAGCCTGCCTCCTACAAACCTCTGCCTGGTAATGCAGATCCTGCAAGGATCCCTTGCAGCCAAGGGGAGACTACCCATGGGATTCTTCCATGTCAGATGTATAGATACAAACAAAACACAAACAAACCATGTATTTCGTCCACTAATATGGACTGACAACTGAGCATCTCAAGGCTTCTGAAGAAAACCAATGGCAAAAAGAAAAATACCAGGAAGTAGATAGAGAATGGCAGACTGTAGAGGAAATAGAAACAATTAGGAGAAGAAAATAGTTTCACACTTTTCTAATTGTTATCCTCAGGGAGATTTGATAGCATATTGCATACATGGACAAAGAATAGGCTGTTCTGTCGAAAGAATGAGTCAAAAAGTGAGAAAACATCCTTGGAAATTGAAATTATAATTGCCTTAAATTAAAAAAAAAATATCAAAAGAACTACTCAATGATAGAGTGAAGATACTGAATGCTGAATTAGTGACCTGGAAGATAAAGAGCTAACATTAGTTTTTCATTTGCTATGAACTCATTTACCCCACATAACATTCCTACAAGGTAGGTACCATTGTTATTACCCTCATTTTATGGATGGAGACTCACAGACAACACAGAGATTAAGTAATTAGCCAAAGGTCATACAGCAAGTAAGTGGCAAGGACAAAATTCTAACTGTGGCAGTCTGTAGTGTAGAAAAAGATAAATATATGAAAATTAAAGGGAGAAAAATTAAGAGATGTGGGAAGATCTAGAAAATCCATCATCCTTCTTATAGGAATGTTAGAAAGGATGAGGAAATAATCTAAGAAATAATAGAAGAAATTTTCATGGTGTTGAAGAAAGATTAGAATCTAGAGCTACATGAAAACAACTTTTGGAAAAAAAGAAAAAAAACCCACTTGGACGCAAACTCTATGTAAAATACAAAGATGATTAGAAATACTAAACATTATGGAGAGTTTAAACTATCATCTATGAAAAAACACAAACCAGAGTCCCATGCAATGCTACGTGGTGGGGGTCAGTGGTGACTCCAAAGTTTGTAGGGAGGATGACTTAATCCCAGAAGCTTATTTCTAGGCAAGCTCTCAATCAAATGAAAATGCAAAAGGAAGAGATCTTTGGATGGAAGCCAGATCACATAAGTCCTCTGCCCCAACTCTCCAGTTTCTATTTCACGCCAAGTAATTCAGTCCTGACAAAGGCCCACAAGGCTTTCTATATTTTGCATCTTGTTGTCTCCATCTCTGAAATTGCTGTCACTCCTCTCTGGTCATACTGGCCATCTTGCTGATCCTAGATGGCTCCAACTCCAGGCCTTTGCAGCCCCTCTTCTGACGAATCTCTTCCTCAAATATGCACCCAGCTCACTCCTTCACACCCATGAGGTTTAGACTCAGCTGTCACCTGAGGGACTCCTTCCTTAGGAACTCTATGTAGAATTCCCTTCCTCTCACCTCTCCATTATCTATAGCCTTCTCCCTGTTTTATCTTTCTTCATAGTGTTTATGACATAACCTGTGTAGCATATTCTGTAATTTGCTGATCGTATTTATTGTTTGCCTCCTTCCACTGGAATATAACTTCCAGATGTGTGTCTATTTAGTGCACCGTTGTATCTCAGGCAGGCATCCAGAACAGTACCAGACACACAGAAGATCTTCAACATACTTTTGGTGAATGAATGTTGAACACTCTGCAAGAATATGATTAGAGAATTTCAGAGGTAGGAAATATAAGTTTCCAAAACAGGCAGATGAGTATTGAATGAAATTGTACTTATATGAGACAAGACTTTTAAAATCTACCTTATTATTTAATCCTGCTATATTACCTTCACTCTCTACTGAATGTAAAAAAAATAAAAAATGGTAGTTAATTTTTAATTTCCCAGCCTAGTGATGTTCGTCTATGCTCTGAAAATGTATTCATTTCTATGTAGACCATAATAGCTCCTCAATCAGAAACCTAGAATAAGGAAGACTACCATGACTAACTATTAGGTGACACTTGGAAATCAAAATGGCAGAACCAAGCTGGTTTCAAACATACGTATATAGTTTTGCTAAACCACTGCCATGGCAAAGATATGTTAGTGACTTCGAATATAAAAACTCATGCTGTGTAACAAGTTCTTTAAACCTTAAAACATTCTTTGCCACCACATAGACTTGGTTTTAACGAATAGCTTGAGTTTTTTTCTTATAAAAAAATGAAAGAATAATTGAGTTTTCCTGGAAACATGGTTCCAAGACTACATCTCCCCTTATTTTTAGCTTACTTGCAGAATTCTGTAAACCCAGAGATATCATACTCTACATTTTCTAGAAAAGTGGAAAAATGAACCTAAAGATTGCAAACCAAATTTAAACAGATGCTAACAGATAACCGCATACACGTAGAGAAGCAAATTCATATTGAAACAGGTTTTTCTATTTTGTAGTAAAAATACAGACATCTCTTTTCTTTCTATATCCAAGGGAGGTAAAGAAATTATTTAATTCAAACAATTATTCCTTCTACCAAGTCACAAAAGTAGCATCATCAATCTCACATTTGTTCATCAGTCATCTTTACCTGCATGTTGAAGGTCTAGCCAAACTTCAAGAAAAACTCTGATCTTCCATGTAATGTTTATTACTTCTTCTTGAAAGCAAAAGGATATTAGAAAAAAGTGTTATACCTCCCCACCCTCAGCCTCCTGTCCCCTCTTCCTAATTCTTACAAAGTGCACAGGTTTTATCTGTTTTATCTGGTTCCTCACATCAATCTGGCGGCACAGGTATTACTGTCCACCGTTTAAAGGTATAGAAATTAAGGCTCAGGTAGAGGGATCATCTTGCCCCAGTCAGGCAGGATTTGAATCCAGGTCTTCTAACCTCAGAACCCATAGTGTTCCCATGGTCCCTGTCGATGACACACAACGTTTCTCAAACTTGAGTGAGCATTAGAACCACCTGGAGGTCTGGCTAAAGCACAGACTGCTGGGCCCCATGGCTAGAGTTTCTTATGGAGAAGGTCTAGCATGGGGCCCAAGGGTATACATCTCTAACATGTTCCCAGGTGGTGGTGATCCTGCTGGTCCAGGGACCACACTTTGAGAAGCACTGCAGTAAACAAATACATACCCTCCAACCTTTTGGGTTCAGAACTCCTGTTCCCTTCCCACAAACCTCGTCCATGAGTCGTTTCCTCCATCTCACTTAATGGCAACTCCATTCCTCCACAGCTCAGACCAATGTCTCTGAAGTCTTTCTTGAATCCCCTACAGCTTTCATACTGTGAATCCAATCTTGCAAACATCTTACGGCCTCTACTGCGGCCATCCTGATAGAGACACCAGCATCTCTCACCCAGATCACTGAAACAGACTCACATTTGACCTTCCTGCTAATATGCTCCCTCACCTACAGCTTGTGGTAAACACAGTAGCTACAGAAAGGTACATTTAAAATGTAACTTTATGTCATTCTTCTGCTCAAACCCTGACATGACTCGTGTCCTCAGAGCCAAATCCCAAGTCCTTGTAATGGCCCGGAAGGCCCTGCACTATGTGGCCTTCAGAGCTCTCCAAAGTAACCTCTTGTTAGTCTCCCCCCTCACAGCACTCCAACCGCTCCAGACTCCTTGCTGTTCCTTGGGCAAACCTGGCACTCTTCTATTTTATGCCTTTTACCTACCCCAGCTGACCCCTCTGGCTGGCATGCTCTGTCTCCAGAGGGTCACGGGAATACATTTTCGCACTTTCTTTGCCTTTGCTCCAATCTCCCATCTTCAATGAGGGATATGCTGGCCACACCCCTCCCCCAATCCCCACCCACATCCTTTTGCTCTACATTTTATTTTTCCCATAGCACGTATTACCTTCTATAACATGATTTGCTTATGTATTATGTTTCTTGTTTATAGCCTGTCTACCCATGTTAGAATAGTTGCTCCGAGAGGACAGAAATCTTCTTGTGTTTTGCTCACTTCTGTGTTCCAAATCCCTACTACGGTCTCACACACAGCAGGAACAAATAAATACTGTTGAATGAATGAGTGAATAATTATTCCTATTCACTTAACATTTCATCAGACTGATAAATTCCATGCTAACAATCTGCTCTAGAATCAGCCACTCATCAATAATTCTCTCTGAAATAACTTTTTAGCTCAGTGAGACAAAGAAATTAAAATTATCAATAATTTCTGACTTCTGTGTAAGTCAGTAGTTTTCTATGACAGTGATTAACTGGCAAAAAGCCATTTATATGGTGGTATGTGAACTCAAAATACTGTTAATAACAAACGTCAGCTTTGAGAAATCTGTAATCTAGAGTATCAGGATATGTCCATTACAATGGCAGCTCTAATTCTTTTTGAGTAGAATAAAATATGGACAAATTAGAGCTTAATTCATATTATATTCTTTTAGCGCATATTTAACATATACTCTTCATTTCAAGGGAAAAACAATATTTAGAATATTGTCACCAAAAATACAGTTTTCTTATAGATAGACCAAATATAAATTTGGTTATTAATTACTAATTAATCACTTTCAAAACTTTATATGGTAATATATTCCCATTTAAAATAAGTATATGTACATACTAAGGCATATTTTTTTTTGATAAAACAGTGGCCTATTTATGGGTTTCTGGTACCAATCAGATATTGAGAACATCTGGGACTGTGGTTTGACTCCCAAAAAAACTATTCCAACCTCTAGTCTGGTGTGACAACTTCTGCTGCAGAGGCTGGGATTCTGAAATGGAACATGTCCTAGAGGCCCTACAGCCAGGGCTGAATGTCACTTAGTTTTCATCAACCACATGCACTCACATGAGGGCTGAAGTTAGAACTGAGCTGAACAAGAAGAGCAGTGGGTGCCAGGCATGCATCCCGTGGTGCAGATTGGTGTCTGACTTTCTTTCCTGTAGGCAGCTTCTTGATGATAGTAGGAGTGTCACTTATCCAGGTGGCTGGCTAAGTTCTGTGTTGAGGCTTTCAGGGTCTCTTCTAGAAACTGAGCCCAGGGGATTCAGTAAGCCATTTAATACCACATGCTAACCTTGGAAAAGTGAATTGTTTCCTGGTAGTTTGACCAGAACAGAATCCCAGGTCTGGTACCTAGTCATCAATGCATGAGTTCAAACAAGCTTCTGGTCTCCAAAAGGGTGAATGATACCAGAATTACACCATATCTGGAGGGATCTCAATGCTCATGTAGTTTAGCCGTTTCATTTTACAGGTAATGAAACTGGGAGCCAACTGCTTTCTCAATTTGATTGATGATAGAGCCACAGCTAGACGTCAGGTGCCCCTGACTACCTGTTCAAAGTAATTCTTGCTATAATCACGTAGACTTGCGCCTAAGTGTTCATTACACTGTTACTTCTGTGACTTTGTAAAACGCATGTATTGGTAAAAGAGTCAGAAAATAGGAAAGGGAAATCTGGATGCTGCAATCAGACAATGCTGTTATCTTCACGTTTCAAGAAAGTCATTCTAGAAATGGATGATACAGCTTTGAACTGAGGACATCAGCAATTCCTATAACAGGCAGCAGTGAAGGGAAAGGATGCTCTTTGGAGGCCATTGCATAATAAGCTCCCGAACTTAATTTAAACCTAATTCAATAAAACACATCATACTCAGACACAAGAAGACAAGACGATAGTTACAGGGCATTGAAAATTTGTCTTGGGTTTGAAACCTTCTGCCTTAAGGCTCAAGATAATATAAAATTTAAAAACAAACTGTCCTTGATTCATCACCCTTATTTCTGAACTTGAGATAATTACATTTTAATGTTTACTCCTGAAATATTACCTATTGCCTGTGAGAGTTTGGCTTACTGTAATATGGCTGTGATATTACTTATTAAGGGGTGATGATTTAGATGACACAAGCATATCGTTTTCTCTTCCTGCCTTTTAAAGACAGAAAAAAAATGAATTTTTGCCTGGTGGCTTGAGAATCACCAAAACCTCAGGAATGTGTATTCTGTTGGAATAACATACTTTGTACTTTATCCGGGGATTATACATTTCAAGAGTAGTAGAGAATATAAATATAATGGAGCTCTATGCAGCCCTACCAACAGCTGTAGAAATATATTTATTGACATGGAACTATATTAATGATACAATAAATGAAGAAGCAGGGCATAAAACTGTATATAAAGCATAAACCCATTTTTGCAACTATATTCTCGTTATATCCAGAGCCAGATCTATATTAACATCCTGGCTAAGTTAAAAAAGGTTTAAGAATGTTTACCAACAGAGATGATGGGATTACAGGTACTTTTTTTGTCTATACTTTTTTCCAGTTTCTTTCAGACACTATATTTTGGCTTTTGTAATAAAATAATGGTAGAGAAAGTATCCCGAAGGCTTTGACTTATGAAGTCAGCACAGCCCAACTGGAGGGAAGGGGCATCCAGCAAGCAGACCACCGGCCAAGGTCCAGGACTGCAGTTCTGTGCCCCTTGCAGCACTAATGAAGCCCGCGCACCAGCCAGGCACATTAGCACGCCTGGCATGCCTGCTGTCGTAATGTGCTCTCAGAGCTCGGTCCCAGGCCCTGAGCCACCTGCCTGAGGATGGTCCATTTGTTATTGAAAGTTGTCTTCTGAAAACCATATATATGTATATTTTTTGTTCTGGCAATGAAGTTTGTTTGTTTATTTTACTGGACTATAGTTGATTTACAATGTTTTGTTAGTTTCTGCTGTTTAGCAAAGTGAATCAGTTATGCATATACATATATCCCGTTTTTTTAGATTTTTTTCCCATATAGGTCATTACAGAGTACTGAGTGGGATTCCCTGTGCTATACAGTAGGTCCTTATTAGTTATCTATTTTATATATAGTAGTGTGTATACGTCAATCCCAATCTCCCAATTTATCCCTCCCCACCCTGTTAACCCCTGGTAACCAGAAGTTTCTTTTCTACATCTGTGACTCTATTTCTGTTTTGTAAATTATTCATTTCTATCATTTTTTTAGATTCCACATGTAAGTGATATCATATGGTATTTGTCTGTCCCTGTCTGACTTACTTCACTCAGTGTGACAATCTCTAGGTCCACCCATGTCACTACAAATGGCATTATACCCTTATCTCACTCTAGCTGTGTTACCCTTAAAGAAGACACAGCTGTTGTTGGATACTATAGCTTTTAGGACCTCCACCTTCTTCATACCACCTGGGACAAAAAATTGCCTTCAGTTTTCATTGTAATCAGTGAAAATAAGCATCCACAATCCCCGATTTTTCCTGTTCCCTCCTACAGCCTACATGGATCTCATCAAAGAAAACACTTAGCCCTGGCCAGTCAGTCCTCTGCCTGCCCCTCCATCAGGGCCTGCCCTTATTCTCCCCAACACCTGAAGTCTCTCTCTCTCTCTCTCTCAGTAGGATTATATATATATATATTCTGTTTTTCTGGAAAATCCTGACTGACATGCCCACACCCACTTTGACTTTGATGTAATAAGAGTTGGGTAATATTCAAGGATTTTGGAGCAAGAGAAAGGAGGGGGAAAGCTTGGTCTTGTCTTGCACGAGTCCATCACTTTTCCAGGCCTCAGATTCTTTATCAGTAAAATGATGATAATAGTACTCAACTAAGGGTTCTTGTAAGGATGAAAAGTGAAGCACTTAGGACAGTGCCTGGGACAGGGTGAGTACTCAGGGGTAGTGGCTTAAAGAAAAAAAAAAAGATGAAAGCCATGTTGAGATGCTATGGGTATGCTCCATTTTTTTTCTCCCAAAATGTCATTGTTTGGGTCCTTCATTGTCCTAGGCACCAGAAATTCTGCAGAAATGCTAGTATTACACTGGGGGCAGAAGAGAGCAAGTAATGCGAATCTCTGTTTTAAGATGCACTTGAAAGATAGCTTCCTTGCTCTGTAAATTCTAATACCCAGGCTGACTCAGGGGACATGATTAATGTCTGTCTAAATCAGACCTAAAGTAATAGTCATTCAATTATTTGGTACTGCAAAGTATTATTAGGAAAAGTCATAAAGATAAAAATTATACCCACTGCACCTCACAAGAAGTCTTTGAATAAATCACTTAGCTGAAGCAAAATAATTGACTGATGGCCTCAATCATGTAAGTTTATCCTCTCATTTTCATGCCAGGAAACCTTCCAACAAATAATATAAACTTCAGAACAGGCAATATGTAAACATATTTAGTCATTTTGTATAAATATTTACAATCTATTGAAGTAAAAATTTGCTTTCTCATTTAATTTACCAAGAATTTAAAAGAAACTGGAATTATGCATTCTATTGTGGTTACTAATTATAACTTTCTTTTACTTTAGTTTTTTTAGAACTTAAATTTCTGTTAATTTGTAAAATCACGTAAGAATTAGAAAAAGTATTTCTCTGGGGAGTAACTGGAGGGGTGTGTGTGTGTGTGTGTGTGTGTGTGTGTGTGTGAAATTTATGTGCATAATACACACATAGATTATATGTATAAGATGAATATTTTATGGTATTAATGTTTTAGATATATGGAAAATTGTGCATGAAGTGCATACTTAAATTGTTTCTAGTACTCTCATCTCTATAGTATTAGAGTCCTAGAAAGTTTTAGCCAGAGACTACACTTCTCAGCCTTTATTGCTACCTGGTGGGACACATGGTTTTGAGTAAGTGTTGGTCAATGGGATGTGAGTAGAAGCAATGTGATCAGCTACCACATCACATTCTATAAAGAAAAGTGATCACCCTTTACCCCTTTTCTTTTCCCTTTCTGCTATTCTGCTGGGTTCAATGGAGCCTCTGCCTTTGATCCAGAGATAGAAGCCAAGCAGAAGATGACAAAGTAGTACCACCTGGGAAGGGGGTGGTCCTCAGGTGAACTTGTGGACTGAGGCACTTCCCTTCTCTGGCTGGCCTGCCTGCCCACCTATGGACTCTTATGAACAGACAGGGTAACTTCTTCCTTGTTTGAACCCCTGCATTTTTAGGTCTGTTTGTTATAGTAAGTTACTCTATGTCTTAAATATCACAGGGCCCATTTGTAATCAGGTGATGCCAGTGCCCAAATGATGAGATCACTTCTGCCTGTGAGAGGATCTCAAACCACTGGTCTCTATAACGGATTACTTCATGGCCACTGAAAGTGACCCAGACGCCAACACATACCCAATAGGCTACCCCGCTGGAAAAGAACTCTTTCATTCTTTCTATCAATGGTATCACAGACAGGTTTTTGAAGCTGATGGCTCATATGTGCTCAATGGTTCTGTTTCTTCTGCTTTTCACAAGTCTGAAGTGAAATGACATTTTCATTAAAAATATTTCATTGGGGCAGTCACAATTATCTTGGTTCATGTCATAGAAAACCCAACCCAAACTGAGTAAACAATTAGACAAACATGTTGAGTTGTTTAGCTGAAGAATCCAGTGTTAGTGTGAAGTTCAGGTATGGCTTGAGTCAGAAGTCCCACGATGTCACCAAGGATATACTCATATTCCTTCCTTTTTTCCATGCTGTTTCCCCATAGTTTTATCCTAATGCTGATTCTCCAAGGTCACAAGATGGTGGTAGGCAGCAACCAGGGCTTCATACTGTCTCATTCAGGCCACAGAAAAGGGAGACAGTTGTTGCAGAAGAAGCCATGAGCTGTGGTTTTTATGGACGGCCCTAGGTCACGTGCCCACCCCACATCCATCAGGTGGCCTTGATTTAGGTTAGATGCCATTGCTTTGGATAGGAATAAGGTCAAACTTACACAAAAACCTATGGTTTTATATGGAGGAATGAGTGGTCCTCCTAAGGACAACTGTGATATTCTTCCCAGAAGGAATGGGATTACATGCTGGGCAGCAAAACAGCACTTAATATATTTCAACCCCAGTGTATCTGGCAGGTCCCTAAGTGACTGTAATGTGCTTAAGTGAGATACGATTCTAATAATGTTTGTGTGGGGAGCATTGTATTTGTCAATAAAAGTCTCTTTATACTATAATATTATTTCATGAAAAACTAAAGCATCAAGAAGAAACCAAATCCATTTGATATTTTGAATAATGATAAAAAACGTAACACATTTTCAAGAAAAATTTCCTAGATGTATTCTACTTTTGTGAGGTTGAATGTTCCCACAAATGCAAAGTTTAATCATGCATATTCCACTGAGAAGCTGAAGAGCAAGATTTCAAAATGTTCACTGTATGTAAACTGATGATAACAAATATCCACATTAGGAAGGTTGTTAATTTTCCTGCTTTCTCTCTACACCCCTGGTACTATCAACAGCCTGAAAGTTAGGTACTAAATGTTTATCATTTACCACTTTAGATAAGGTTTGTATTATTCTACAAAATAAATGGGATTTAAAAATTATTGTTAATTTTAAAGCAACTTATCTTCTACCACTTTAATAAGAAAAAGGAAAAAAAGATAAGGATGAAACTGGTTCCAAGAGAAAAGTTTGGGACTTGATTACATATGCATTATTAAAATAAATTCTACAACAATCAATGAGATTTCATCAATACAAGATGCTTTTAAACTTCTTTATAGCAAGTTCTGTCTTTCTATAGCAATTTCCTCTCTAAAGTATGATGACTTAACAACAAGGTCCTACTTAGCACAGGGAACTATATTCAATATTCTGTAACAAACCATAATAGAAAAGAATATAGAAGAGGAAAAGTATGTCAATAAATTTAAAGAAAATTATGATGACATTTTTTTCCCATTTTCAACACAGAGTGACTTGGCAATCATAAATCGTTCACTACTGATAGGGATATTATGTCCAAAATATGGTCTTATTCCATTTTTAACTCAATACATGGAATGTTTTAATCTCATTGTTAAACATGGGAGTTATTCCAGAGTTAATACCACAGCCTAAAAACAGGAGCAACAGTTCATATAATTTAAAAAAAAAAGAAAAAAAAAGAAGGCAATCATAGTATCACTGTGCCATTTCTATTTTGAAAGCATCATGGCTATTAGTTATAAACAACAGTGACAATGACACCTTAAAACAGCAGAAATCACTCAACACCATTTTCACAGGCAGGGAATTGGCCTTAGAAACTAGACTTGCTACACTAAAGCCAGCAAACAGTAGTTAATCTTATCACCTTCTCACCCCACTGAGTCACCAAAACAGAGCTCTGACAAGCTACTGACCACCACCTCCAATACAGGGAGTTGGGGCAGGGGCCCTGCTGTCAGACAATCTGCAATGGAGCCCAACTCTTCCCTTGCTAGTTGGACAAGTCACTGAACCCCTGGAAAGCTCCATTTTCTCTTCTGTTAAGGCTAATAACACCTACCTCACAATTTGAGTTAGATAATGAATGTGAAGCCCCGTAGCATGCTTTCTGGTAATCAACATTACCTATTACTATTATTACTATTCTTTTTTTTTTTTTTTTTTTTTTTTTTTCTTTTTTTTTTTTTTTTTTTTTTTTTTTTTTTTGCGGTACGTGGGCCTGTCACTGTTGCGGCCTCTCCCGTTGCAGAGCACAGGCTCCGGACGTGCAGGCTCACGGGCCCAGCCGCTCCGCGGCATGTGGGATCCTCCCGGACCCGGGCATGAACCCGTGTCCCCTGCATCAGCAGGCGGACTCTCCACCACTGCACCACCAGGGAAGCCCTATTATTACTATTTTTATTCATCACTTTTATTGAGTTACATGATGTCTAGCAGAACCAGATAATGAAGCACAAAGGAATGCGAGGGTCTGGGGTGGGTGGGGCTGGGAGACCATATCGATTCTGAACCTCTCACTGGCCCTTGGTCACTGATCTTGGAAGTATATCCAAACAGGAGGCAGCAGTAAAAGAACTTCTACATCCCTCTTTAAAGTACAAAACGATACTTCTTCCCCATTTATTTCACTAATGAGATACAGTTTCAGAAGAAATCCAACCTTGGCTAAAACATGTCATCAAACTGGCTCTCACTTTGTGTATGCTAAGAGAAACAGAATCCCAGAATCTTACAGGCCACTGTGGTGGGTAGTTTTTACAAAAGCATAGATGGGATAAGGTCACCCTCTAATTGAATGCCCTCCAGTGGCTTTCTATTGCCCTTGAACATGGCCAAACAGGAGGCGCCTGAGACACTCTCTGTTGCTTCATAATGACCAACACTGCCCGCTCCCATCACATTTGCCCTTTACTGAGCTTCCCAGCTCAGAATATGTAAGTTACGTGATTACCTCCAAATGAGGCCCAGTTTCTTCCCCGCCCACCTGCCCCACAAGATCACTAGCATTTCAGATACCCAAGGGCACCAAACCCTTTCCCCGCCTGAAGTCCTCTCAGCACTCCTCCAGATATCTCCCCTAGTTGACTCTTATCTGTCATCAGACCTCAGTTTGATTTTCTGTCCTCAAAAAGGCCTTGGATTCGCCTAAACTGAATTCTGATCTCCACTCCATTCTCCTCTCTCCTAGGATCTAGTCTTTGCTATCCCTGCCCTTATCCCAATCTCCCATCTCTCTTGCCAGTTACAGATGGAGCTGACCTTAGAACTCCAGTCCATTTGACTTCATTTCCCACACATACATTACCAGGCTGGTCTCACAGCCTAGGTACACACTCAGTTTTCCAACACTCGCTGTACTCAATCTCCAGGGCATCGGAATGGCAATGTAGGGAATCTCTTGGCCAAGTTTGGCAGTGACAGGCCCTCCTCAAAGGAGGAGGCCCACAACAGCCTCTGTAACCTGGAGCTAAGATTCTTAGTCCTTTCCACTGACTTACTTCTTGGTCTACACAATCGAGACGGTGCCTTCTTCTTTGGCTCCCGCTTTTTTGCTCTGTGATATATACATATATTTTTTTAAATAGTGTATTTTGTGACTGCTGGTAACCCACACACTCTTAGTTCACTTCTCACAATGAGAAAGCTACAGTCAAAGAAGGGTTTTAAATAAGAAGCAAAACTCTTTTACTCCTAGAACCCTGAAAAATGCTTGACACTTATTAGACACAATACATATTTGTTAAATGAATAATTTTCAAGAGTTCTAATGCACATTTAATGCCGTAGATTAAAATAATACAGGTTTGAAAGTGATCTTTTTATATACATTCAGTGTACTTAAAAAAAGAAACATCAGTTTTAGGAAAGCTGGATTTTTAAAACTCTTTTGCTCATCGACCTAAGCAGAAATGTATCTAAGGTTCTTGCTACTTAAAAGAGCACACAAACACACTGTGTAATTTTCTTGTAGAAGGTTAACAAAGATTGGTCACAGTCTATTGTTTTGCTATTTACGAAGAACATCAAAGATTTATTTAGACATCCTCTGATGAAGATAGTTATTGAACAGATTTAAGTATAATAGTAGCACGAAGATCCTGGATGAAGTAATACGAGTTTTGAGAGACTGGAGAGTTGGGCCAGATGTATGTTTGCATGAGTTAGTGTGCTTGGATCAAAACTGCTTCCATTTTGTTTTTTTCTGATAGGAAGGTTTTTATCCCGGCCATGTGCAGGGTCCACAGCTACACCGTATGGCTCCCCTAGTGGGGGACTCTAAGCACATTTAAATCCCGACATGACTTCCTTCAGCTGTGTAGATACTCTGTTCCTCTCTTCCACAGCCACCAGCACACCAGTCATGTTTACACTCCCACGTACTGCAGGTATGAATGGATAATTTACAATGAGTGCTTTCCCAGAAGCACTGCCCTTTACAACAGAAGTCCCTTGAGCATTGTGCCTTTTCTGGCTTTACAATATAGAAGACTATTAAAGCCTCTGGAAAACTGCTGAATCCATTGAATTCTCCAGGTGAACAAGGGGATCTGACCGTGATGATATAACTGAAATAAGTTAACTGAAGAACAAAAGCTTTTACTGACTTAGATACTCTTCAAAAGGTGATTTACTTTCTCTTGGGAGGGACGGGGGAACACAAATGCATTTTCTCACATTTTTAGTGCTGTTGGGACAGGAAAAATCAGGCCTGATAAAAGTAATAGGTGGCCGAAGTACGGCTTCAACCTTGGCCTGTGGGGCTCTGCACACCACCGTCCAGTTAAATGCAATTTAAACCTCTTTACTACCATATGCCTGTAAGTGCGTGGAGAGGCAGGCACACCTCAGCTAGGTGATGGTGGTGACATTGGCAAAATAATGTCAAAACGTAAAACATAAACGATGTTAGCGAACATAAAAAAAGTAACAAAATTATTATAAGGATTGATCATTGTTATAAAATAATGTCCTTAGGTTATTACTATTTTTGACACAAAATTTAACTTTTACAGCTGTGTTTGGTTCAGATAGCCTGGTTAATAAGAAACCTTCTTGGAAGTCTATTTCTTAATGGGATCATAGTGAACTTTTTTTTAAAATATGACTATTTCCAGGTTCTCTAGCTGAAGTTTACTTCATTCTGTATTTATTAATTGATTTCATAGTATTTTTAGCAACTAGGAAAAAAAATCAACTTTTTAGTCAAGGAGAAATGTATATAAAGTACATGGTTTTCTGCAAACCAATCTGCCATGTGGCAAGGAGAACTAGTTCATGGCAAGAGGCTGGTAAAGTCAACCTCAGATTATTTTAGCAGCTGTGGTGTGGAACATACACATAGATCCGAGCTTTAGATGAGACATTTCTTGCAGTCTAGAGTTGGTGGTGCACAAGTTATACCCACTATACATCCATTCCATTTACCACTACTATTAGTATTGACTAGCTTCCTACTTCACTTACTTAAGGATCAATTCTTAAGTCATTTGATATAAACCACAGCACTAAAGCAAGTTCATTTTCTAGATGTTATCAGAACCATAGCAAATTCATATGTTGTGATATTTGGCTTCTCCCAATTAGAAGGTATTTTAAAAGAAAGATATCTTTTAGATAAAAATGGAAGAATAATGAAACAATATACATATTTGCTTAAACTTCTTTGAGGCAGGCAACAAATAACTTGTTTAATTATGAATTTTTCCTAGAAATCTCCAGAAAAGTAAATTACCAGAAAACGTGTGGATTAAAAAAACCAATATATTGAATTATTGAGCTACTGGGGAAGTTTTTATTGAAACAAATATGTTTTCAATATTATCCCTTGGTTCCTTACCACAAATGTAGTTGGTTAGGAGTTTCCACATGTTTTCTTTATGATATTATAGAAAAGGGCAGAATATTCTTTGCACAATAATTTTATTATGTTTATAGATAATTGTATCAAAGACTGCAAGAAATCTTATAAAAACAAAAAATCACAAACTAAAGATTAACAACAAGAGAAATTTGTGTTCTGTCCTAGACCTTTAACAAATTAAAATATAAAATTTCAGGGAATCTAGAATACAAACAAAAATTTCAACCTCATAACATATTATTGTCCAGAGCCTGGCATATTCACGTGTAATTTAAATATTAATGACAGGACCCAGGAAAGCCTTGAGATAGGTTCCAATTGTTATTTAGTTTGCATACAAGTTCTCCCACTGTTACCACCTGGTAATTGTTAAACACAAATGCTTCTGCCTTAATAGATACGGCTTTATAATTATAAATGTATTTTGCAGAAGTTCACTTGGATATATAGATGACAAAGAGAACTTTTCTGAGTGCAAGTGTAAGAGAATCCATGCAATTACCCTTCATTATTTTCACAATTCATTACAGGACGGAACTATGGATGGCAGCTATAGGAAAGAATTAAACATCTTTAATCAAGTTTAGGAGCTCATAAAAGATTTTTAAAAGATGGATAAATGTCATAGATCTCTCATAATTAATAAATATCTAAAGGTTCATTGCTAAATGAGACCTTTTTTCCCTTAACCAATGTATTAAGAAAAAATGATTATGGAGACAGAAGGTAAGGACATTTTACTTGATTGACAACTGGCACACTCTAGTTATGACATGTATAATTAAATCTATAAACATAACCTGCTTAATGTAGCCATCTAAGCAGAGCTATAGAAAATAGTTTTTTTGATGCCTACTTTGCTTAACGAAAATTAGCTTCTCTTGAAACATCGGCATGGTGTAAATTTCATTCCAGTAAATAATGTAACAATTTCATAGTTATGACTTATTTCTTTCAACTGAATGAAACATAATTTCAGTATACCAGAAACATTTGGACTCTTCTAAAGATCAATATAGCTGAATTTCATCTGTACGTGCCCAAATATGGATTATGCCATCTTCCTTACAGAGGTCAGCAGCTTTTCTTATTTGTTAGTTGTTTTGAGGACAACATCTGAGCACTTTATAATATTCATTTTGAGAATACCATGGAAATGAATTCATTCCAAGCATATTTTTCTTGTTGGAATTGTTGTCATGGAAACGAATACACAATATAACACAATGTCTTTCTTTTAAAAAACAAAAAAATACCAGAGGTAAAGAACAATAAAAGAATGAAATGAATACACTTTGGATTCTATGGTTGTCTATTCTTATGGAGAAATCTGAATAAATCTAAACATAAGAGTGAGCTACAGCATAAAATGAAAAACTGCAGAGCGATAATTTATTCAAGAGCCCTCACATGAAGTATATCAAAAAAAGGTTACAAGTTTCTTTGAGAGAGGTCAGCTGTATCTGGACTCTCATTACAAGTCCAATCTATTCCATAAATCAGACGTGGCACCAGGTAGCCTCTTTTCTACCAAATAATCAGTGCAAAATTATTGAAGCTCTCTTTTCCATTTGGGCTCCACCAGGAGACCATTGTTGCCCCACTATTCACTGATCTGTACCTTAACACCACCTTATACTCATGGTGACATGTGTACCTCTGCTCCTGTTAGCCCAGGAAACGCGGCCTCAGTCACAGAGCCAGAGACCTCTGATCCCTAATGCCATGTATTTAGACAGCTGCTTCTTAAAGTCTAAAACAGGGACTTCCCAGGTGGCGTAGTGGTTAAGAATCCGCCTGCCAATGCAGGGGACATAGGTTAGATCCCTGGTCCGGGAAGATCCCACATGCCGCGGAACAACTAAGCCCGTGTGCCACAACTACTGAGTCCACGTGCCTAGCGCCCATGCTCCACAACAAGAGAAGCCACTGCAGTGAGAGGCCTACACACCACAACGCTCGCCGCAACCAGAGAAAGTCTGCACGCAGTAACAAAGACCTAATGCAGCCAAAAATTAATTAATTAATTAATTTAAGAAAAATAAAGGCTAAAACACATTATAGACACAAGTTTGTGTTTCTTGCAAGGAATTTCAGATGTACGTGAAGAACATTACATGTACAAAAACACACATATTTGAAATATCTTTGCAGGCTTATTCTAAGTTACTCACCATACTGACTTAACCCTATTTATAAGAATTTCAGGACAGCTGCATCTCTGCTGTTGGGATCACTTTATATAGTTCACTACAGCATATTAAATGATTCTAATGTGAAGGCTTCAAGCTGACTGACTATGCAAATTTTGTACTTAAGTGTTTTTAAGATGGAGAGTCTTAACATATTATATCAGGAGAAAATATAGTATTCACACTGGAGTAGACTGTCTAGGTTCGAATCCAATTCTACCCTCACTAGCTTAGTGATATTGGACACATTTTTAAATTCTCTGTGCTTCATTTTCTCTTGTATAAAATGGGGATGATACGATCTTATATGGCTTCATGAGATTAAACATATTTGTATCTTAAAAAAATTTGGAACGGTACCCTGCACCTAGGAAGTACCATATAAATGTTTCTCATAAGAATGGTAAATGGAGGTTCGAGTCTATTCTTTCATAGTCTACTTGTGTAAGAAAGATATAACCAGTGTGCAAACCCCAACAGTTCAGTGCCAATTCACCTCTGATTCCTGTAGTTTACTCTTCAGCCCTTTGCTCTGTAGCACACATACATGATACTGACTATCTGATATTTGCACTTATAGCCCTAATAATCTTCAGCTCTCTCAAAACTTCTAAGTCAAAACAAGGAAATAAAATCGTTTTAAGAAATATTCTACACAAAATTTAATTTTGCTGTATTGTAGAGCTTTAAAGGACAACAATCTATACTCCTGGTATTAACCCACAGGGAACCAAACTATTCATTTAAACTATTCTTTACCATGTAAGCATTTTAGATCCCTTGAGGGGAGTTGTTAATAGTGATCAGATCCAAGTTGCCCTTAATCTGGGGCACAACGTAGAGCATGAAATCTCATTTTTAAAGTTAGAAAATGCTCTATCTCCTGTCCTGATCTTGCCATGTGTCTGGGGATGCTTGTCCAGATCTGCAGCTGGGACTTCACTTCTCTTTTCCTCTCTCCCTCCCTTCTTTTTTTTTCCTTTCTTTCATTAAATCTACACTTTTTCTGATAAGGAAATTGACCTTAAAGTCTTGTTTTAAAAGGCCAAAATTTAACAGTAATTGTCTTTCTGAAATTATGATACCCATTTTTTAAGTTATCTTTTGAAAAAGTTCTAGCAGCTGGAATAGTATCAGGGTCTTATCTTATTTGAAACTAGAAGCCAGTGTGTGATCAAGGAGAGGTCTGTTTATGTTCCCACTGGCCCATACGCCCCAACGCATTTAATATAGGGGAAAGGCAACTGTTTTACTTGAGTAAAAGCTCCCCAGTTATTAAAAAACGGGAGAATTTAGTTTTTGCTTTCCTTTCTCTTTCTTAAAACAAAAGCAACTTTTCTTAGGAATCTAAGTCACACACAAAAAGTATTAGTTTAGAGAAGCAGGCATTTTTCATCTGTTATGCTAGATGCTGAAATTCGTAGCTGTGAATAACATTGTTTCTCTGGTTATCACTGAGTATAAAGAACATGATATACACTGTAGTAAATTGGATATACCTCTCAATTGTACAACAGAATAAGCAGAAGCATAAAATACACGGTATTTGTTGGAGGTTATCCGTGCCTCAGTATAAAAATAACTTTTTAGGATTGATTCTGAAGACACTATTTTCCCGGTGAACATTTTATGGATTGGAACGAATTTTTTTTTGGTTTTTATATTTCAGTTACTCTACATCTAGTTACAGCCCTCCAGGTGAATAATGAATAGTATGTGTTTTTCACAGAATACAAAGGACAAGAGCAAAAAAAACCAAACAGTAAGGAAGATTGAAGGAAAAAGTTAACATATAAGATACATTTAAGAATTATAGATGTAAACAGAATGATTTACAGAGAATTCTGCATCACAGTGGAGGGAAATTCTTTCACACATATTCCTCTGCAAATGGGTATTTCTAATAAAAGTTAAAATAATATATCTAGAGGGAGGCCAGTAGTTGTTGATTTTTTTATAGGAAATACTCTTTCTTAATTTGCTCATGTATACATGACTTATGTGTCTAAATCTAATAATAAGGTTTATAAAATTGACTTTAAAAGTATTTTCTACATTTGGAATGACTCCACATTTTCCTATCTTGTTCTTTATGTATATTAATGCAAGAGCCACAAATATTCACACAAAGAAACAAAGGACTGAAAACTATTCCATATTCCATGTGTAGATAGATCTCTGTGGGTAATGATTTACTTAGTTCAGCTTGCATGATACTGGGCGAGGAATGCTTAAGCAGAATTGGCCCTTGGACAGTCTCACCCAATGTATGGCCTTGCATTGAATGGTGCCGAAGACCACATTTCTGCCTTGTGGGAATGAAGGAAATAAATCTATTTTCATCTCAGATCCCCATCTGGTAAACACAAACATGTTCAGAGTGTATATATCTGGAGAAGAATTAATGAATGGGCACCTAGGTGGTAGAAAGTATAGCAAAGTGAAAAGTGAGGAAGGCCACCCTTTTGGGAAACAGATTGGAAGCAGGGCCTTCTCTTGGATACTAAGGATGAAAGATTTACTTACAAATTTTGCACTAATGCATAAACAAAAAAGAGAGACTTTCTGCTAACAGTAATATGGCAGGCGTTCCTGAAACACAGAGTTGCCATATGTAAGGAAAACAGTACAAGATGTAGGTTTTAGTAGAATCTGAAAGCAAAGAAATTTAGGCTCAGCCAGAACAGAAGCTGTCACTCTCTTAGGCAATTCGACTATATCGTATCATCAGTACCTTGGGTTAAACTGTAACAAGGGTTCAGAGCCCCATCATTATTGCATTTTGGACTAGATAATTCTTCATTGCAGGGGACTGTCCTGTGAATTGCAGGGTATTTAACAGCATTCCTGTCCTCTACCCACTAGTTGCCAGTGGAGCCCCCATCCCTGTGTGACATCACTGGACGTCTGCTGGGGATGGTCACCCTGAGCTGTGAACCCCCAGAAGGAATATGATGCTGATATCAAAACTGCACACCATATTTTTATAGATGTAGGAATTTAAAATTAAGTTAATTAAAGATTCCCCCCAAACTGGTACTCGGAGAGTGCACTGGTACTAATAAAGTTTTCATTGAAATGAGATAAAATGAGAAACATATAGGACAACATAGTGACTTTTTGTCCTAAGTAAATGTACTTCTTTTTTTCATTAACATTTTAAAGTTATCGTTTTATGTGAAAAAATGTCCTTTCTTAATGTTCTTATCATAATAACGTACAGTTTTATTTGGATTATTCTAGTAAAATAAGTTTACAGTCATTTCTTGGGAACCAATAACATCTCAAGTTAATACCTAGTAAGTATGAGTATGTATCTCATGGTGTGCTTCCCTCATTCTCAAAAAATTCTTGTGTTGTTTTCCTAGAGTCCCAAGTTAGTAACACTTGAACTTGGTAGTTCATTTTAGTCATGATTCCAGTACTCAAAGTAGTAAAACTCAGATAAGATGCCCTCCTTCTTCAATTAAAGTTATACTTGTGTGCGCATGTCTGTGAAGAACAGAGAATACAATAAAGGAGTGGGGAAAAAGAACTGATAAAGTGGAGGCAGTTTATTCAAGTCAGAAATCATTCAATGGATAATTCAAGAAAATAACCTATTTTACCTAAATGATCTAAATCCAACTGTGTAAATGAGGCCACAGAATATCTGGTTTTAATGCTAACATAATTATACTTTTACTTTTTCTTTTCATATTGATTACTACAACTATTTCATTTATTGAATGAAATAACTCATTAATGTTTAAAGGTTTTTATCTGTTTCCTAGGATCTTTGGAGGGAAGACTATAATTTTTAGCTATGGTGAATATATTTGTGTATTATTCTGGGAAACACTTCCAAAGTGCTTGGTATATCTAGATTTTTCCAGTATCTGCAGCAGCCCATAAGATATATACTTATACCTCAGAGACAAATTGTTTCAAGCACATAGACATGACCAGTTAGGAATATTACATTGGGCTCTGCAAGAAATGCTTCTCATTGAACAATTCCAGGGATTACAAAAAAGGCAATGTGTTTTCAGCAAAAGATTAGTTATTTCATCCATGATCTAGCAGTTATTTAAAATAATACATTCTTTAAGTAAAATCATTTAATCTAAAGCTGTTCATTGAGTAATATTGTCATTCATTTGAAATGTTTAAATCCATAGAATCATCTGTATTATTCTTATTAATCTGGCCACCCTGTAGAACTTAATCTGAATCATAGATATTCTAATCTCATGATGTGGTAAGTGGCATACACATGACCTACCTTTAAAAATTATTGAACATTCTCAAAGATAAAAGGAAACAGAATGTAATATTTACCTCTCTTTACTAGCTATAGCTTTTAAAGTGAAATTGCTTTCTTAGTGTCCTCTTTTAGTCTAATATAAGAGGACATCAGGGTCCCCTTCTAGTATTTATATACGGCAAAAATTCAAACGGCTAACTCACAGAGAGAATGAGATTTCTCTTTCTTTCAGACGCAACGCAAATTCCATTTGGACTCCTGAGAGACCTTGCATTTCACTAAACACGTCACTTGAAATGCAGTGTATAGTGTGGTTAAAACACAGAACAGAACCTCTGGGTCCCTGACCAGCTCCCTAAGATGAAATGAGGCTCTTACGGAGATCAGAAAGGTATTGTTCTTTTCTGTGGCAAAGATGAGACTTAACGTGTTTGAACAGAGTGTATCAGTGACTTTTAAAACTGGGTAGCAGCTATCAGAGCACAGTCATATGCGTAGAAATGACCAAAGCAAGGTTTTTACAAAGAAAAAAGCACAAACAATAAGCAAAATTATATGGCTTGGGCTTAGGAAAATATCAGATTTTAAGTTAAAAAGCTGAGAGTTTAAGTACTTAAGGCAGTGGGAGAGCTAACATTCAGAGTTTTTTAAATAAAAACTTATAAATATTTTAGCAGCATCAAATAGTTGACATAATTGTGAATGCTCCTCTTACGCTCGGGGGAAATCCGCGTGTGCGTATAGATGCACAGAATAGATGATGATATAATGGGTGATGACCAAGGAAAAGAAGAAATCCTCCTCTTTCTTGAGCAGGAGACAATCATCGTCAATCAAAGCAAGCTCACTGAGCTTTGGAACTTGACTTGGTTTTACATCCTGATGCAAGGCATCAGCACATAAAAATGATTACTTAAATTTTAAACTTCTGATGATAGCAGTTTGCAGTGAAATATTAGGAAGGCTAAAATATTCATTTATGACCTAATGGGACTTTCCAGACTTTGTCATATTAGAAACATTTCAAATGGAGTCTTTAGAAAGTTCCAGAAAGAAATGGAAAACTCCACTAAAAAGTGCAAAGTCAATCACAGAAAAATCTGAGACAAAACAATGAATACAAGTGTTGATTTTTAATTGTCATTAGAGGTGTTCTAGGTGCCCCTATCTTTATTTTGGATTATTGTTCATTATTTATATCTGCTCTATGTCTACTCAATATTAAAAAAGAAATCTTCTGAACTAGGGTCATATGGGACATATAGAAAAGAAAAAAAAACAATATGCAATGTAACAGTACAAACAAGTTGTGTGTGTGTGTGTGTGTGTGTGTGTACCACCCACGTTATTGAAATACTGAAGTAATAAATTGCAGTAGGCATCTCTGTTTGCCAGGTTCTAGGAATCACTTTGTGATTACTTTGCAAGGTAAATAAATGTCTTTCCTATGGCCAGAATACATGAACTAAAAAGTAAAAACAATACTAAAGCATGGCACTTTCTGCCAGTCAAAGCTATTAAAACATTTAGGTAAAATAAAAATCTTACTGCTAAACTCAATTTTCTTAGCCTGGACTTTAAATTTACTCACCAGTCTCCCCTACCTTATCATCCTAATTACCATTATTTTCACTAACTAAATATGTTGGTTGTGCCTTTGAACAAATTTACTAACCACCCCCTCTATGTCTAAGCTGCTGTCAACCATGCCTCCCAAGGACCTGTCCCCTGTGCTTCTGCAAGGCTGCACTCAACCTTCACAAAATCCACTTCAGAACTCTTTGCTGAAAGCCTTCTATGATCAAAATTTCCCATTCTTATGGCTATTTTTTCAAATTAGAAATTGCAAAACCAATTCAGTAAATCTACTGTTTTTCTGCCTCTTCTTGGCATTTAATCCAGATTTTCTTGACTGCTAGAACACGGTGAGTGCCATATGTGAAAAGTATCCTGCAGAAAATCACAGGCCATTCAAAAACACGGGGTTTATTTATTCTGACTTGGGCTAATTAGAACAAAGGCATACACAGTCAAGAGGGAGGGAGTTATGAAACATCCTCATGCTTAACAAAGGCCTGAAGCATAAAGGCTGCGATGATGCCTTCTAAGAGAACTGCAGCTTTGGTTAGCTTCGTGTAGCTCAAGTCAGAGGTAGCTTGTGATCTGCATTATTGTAAGCGCTCCTAAAAGTGTGCTGACGTGTATATCTTGAAGTTCTGTAAATAAGTTTTCTGCCTCACATAGGAGTGATCTAGGCATTGGTGGTCTCTCTGCAAGTGGGCAGGTATCCAAACCACATTATCTGACTAGAAATTTAGATTTTTTTCAATGTACATAAGCTATTCAATTAAAAAGAAACTTTAATATTATGTTCTATACAGATAGTCAACCATGAATATCTGAATGATATATCAGAAAAAAAGTATATTTGATGGAATAATGAAAGCCAACATCTGGTGACCACATTATAAACACAGAATGCCACATGGCTTTCAACATCTGCTGAATAATTCAATCTCTCTTGTTCTGGGTGCCAATTGAACTTGGATGTATGCATTCAAACGGCCAACATTAATTAGCATTTGTGGGTTAGTCTATCGTTTGTGCTCTATCAGAAAGTAGTCTGAACTAATAAACATCAGTACCAGCATGTCTGTTAGTAAACACAGTGGCAACTAATAAGGGAATCGTTTTAAAAAGAAGAATTTTCATCTTTAATCATTTCAATAATTATTAGGTCAGAGCATGAGGGAATCATCGATTTTGATGTCTAGGGAAATATATCAATTACGTTTCCCTCCGCGATAGAATAAGGGTCCACAGAGAGAAGGTGAGGCATAGACCCTCTGCTTCTGCCCTTAGAGTCGTCCTCCACTGCTCTCCCTCCCTCTGCCTTGTGTCCAGCTGGTCACCAAGTTCTGTTGGTTTTCAGTCACAGACACTCCTCTGACCTATCCACACCTCTTCATCCCCTTCCACTGTCCAAACTCCTTTCTGTCTGGCCTGGATTCCTATGGGGCCTCTGAAGAAGTTTCCTGCCTGTTGCCTTGATCCCTCTGGTTCAGTTTCTTTCTCCATCACTATCTAAATTTAAATAAATATATGTTTCCTTGTAAATTTCTCTGGTTTCAATAATTTTTGTGGCTCTCTGTAACTTTGAAGAAAAGGTCCGAACTCTCTAGCAAGGCAAAAACAGCTCTCGCCCCTCTGGCTCTGACTACCCGTAGTTCTTGGGGCTGCCCACCCCCTGTACTTAGGCTCCAAGCATCGCCAGCAAGCTAGGTGCTCCAACACTACCCTCCACACCCTTACACATGCTGCTGACTCTGTTTATAAAACTTCCTTCCTCTGCTCCCAACCCACCCATCCAGCACTCCCCTGACTATTTAATAATTCAGGCATCACTCCCGCTGAGAGACTGCCCCTGGGTCTCCTAATCTGACCGGTTCTATATGCACTTTTTTTTTTGTCAACCATCTCCATATGTTCACTTTTCTGTTTTTACCACTACACTAATTGTAGCTTCTTGAGGGAAGCCTTCATGATTCAGTAGTTCTGAGCTGGGGCAAAATCTGTGTTTCTAACAAAGTTCTCCGATATCAGTGGTTCTCAACCGGAAATGATTCTGCCTCTCCCCATCGTTGTCGGAGACACTTGGCAACATCTGGAGATATTTCTGTTTGTCACAAGTAAGGGGGAGTGGAGTGCTACCAGTCTCTAGTGGGTAGAGGCCGGGACGCTGCTAAACATCCCATAGTCCAAGGTGGAGAGAAGCTGCTGGTTGGTGGAGACGGAGGGTGTCAGTAAATCACTAATTTACGTAACATGCACAATAGAGGCTTGGAAAAGTTCCTGATATTCCCAGGTATACTGCAAGGGAGATACTAGTTCAGAAAAAAAAAATGATGTAACTGTTCATTCATTGATTCATTCAACAAAAATTCCTTTTGATGTACAATTATTGAGTACCTAATTGACATATATCCGACAGAACTGAAATAGTCTACTTTCTTTATAAAGTTAATGATTATGCCTACGTTCAAGGTACGTCTCAATAAATATTCTGTGCTAATATTTTTTGACACGTTTAATTACAGTTTGAACTGATTTCTACCCTGCTGACATAATACTATTCATGAAAAAAATACTATTTTGTACTTTCAATAATAGTAGAAATCTGAAAATGACTTTACTGAGCATTCTAAATATCAGAGAGCAATACAATGCTTGACCTTTAGGGCTTCAAAGAATTTCCACTAATTAACCCTTTATCTCCTTAAAATGAAATTATCACTCCCGGGTATTTCAAGACAACTGTAAGCCTCCTTTTCTAAACCTGTAATATCAAAACATAAGAATCGTTACTTTCACCAGCTGTGGTTGATTTACCATTTAGCAGAACAAATTAAGAACTTATCAGTAATTATGAAAATAATTTCCTTCTTTCATTGAAATACTTTGCATCCACGGCAGCTTAGCACATTATTATTCTGGGTGGCGTAGGTGTTGTTGAAAGGCAGTGTGAAAATAAGAGGCTGAATTATGAATTCCTCCCATGAACACTGAATCACTTTGTGTTTTCTGTGGCAAAAAACTTATTTTTCTCTTGAAGGGAAAAGAAGAACAAGAAAATTTTAACTTTCAGAAACACATAGATTGCTATATTGAGCTAGATGATCTATCAACTCTGAAAAAGTATTTTATTCTTTATATATGTCATAAAACTTACCATTTTTGTGTAACGTATCTATATGGACAAGGCAATAACCTACACAAATTTACTATAAAATTGAACACTTCAGGTTCAACTTGGTAAATATTCAATGCCTACTCTGCCTAGGAACTGTTCTAGGTGCTGAAAATGCAGAAATGGAGTGATACAGCGAGGGGATTCACAGAAACCTGGGGATGAGGGGAGGCCTCTTAAGAAAGCCATTTGCATGCAACACCATCTAATAAGTTTTGGGTGCCTGAAACTGTAGAAAATGTACTTTCGTGTCGTTAGTTTTGAAAGGTATCTTACACTTCAGCAACGTGTGATCTGTACACAGAGCCAGCCGAAAAGATCTGTCAGCATAGGACCCACGTTGAGCTGAGGCATAAATGCCTTTTAATCACAGTGATTATTCAAAGGACAGCTGCTCACTTGTGACCTAGACTCATGGACGGTCTGAGGTCATTCCAAAGGTGTTATATTTCTTTTAGCTGAAACACAAGCTAGTTGTCTATAAGCTGTTTTCCAATTCTCCCTACCTATACCTTTTACATAGTTTCTTTTATGTTCCCAGCCTCAGTTCAGTATGTAACAGCTGTATGGAAACCAGATATTCTACTTTCCACATTTCTAACTTAAGAAGGTGGATGGTAATGGATTTAGTTAGGACAGTGATGTTAAATGCTACCTTCTAAGTCTCAGCTCTCTTGTCCTGAGACTTGAAGTTGACAAAGATTAAAGAAAATAAACGAGATTCCCTCTGTAGGCAGCAGATATAGAGGCAGACTAGGCCTCTTTTCTGACTTCAGTTTCAGTGTAGGCTCAAGTTTCAAACTTTAAAGCATCCATATATGTGTATGATTCCCAAGAAAGGAGCTGACTGGTTGTGGACTTTGGTAAGTGGTACTTTATTGAGACTTCATGGTACATTATTACAATTATGTTTCTAATAAAAGAGTTTAGGCAGTGTGCAAAGTTTTTCTTGTTACTAGAACACTTTTAGGTGTGTGGAGAGGGGAGGGGGCATTCCTTGCTGAGTTAATAACTTCAGAATCTGCTTAGTTAAATGTGTATTTCAAACACACAGGCATCCACACATAGCAATTCCCAGGTGGCTGCCACTGTGAGGCTGGAAATGGTTTAAAATACTCTATTGGAAGACTTCTTTCAATGCTACTCCTATTTCCCCTCTTCCCCTTCTCCATAAAAAAACAAACAAAAACCTGGCACTAGGTTTCAGGTATTTAACCATATTTTCAAATACAGCTTCATAAAACCTAGTAAACTGAACCACACTTTTTTTTTTTTTTTTTTTTTTTTTTTTGGTGGTACGTGGGCCTCTCACTGTAGTGGCCTCTCCCATCAGCGGCCATGGCTCATGGGCCCAGGTGCTCTGCGGCATGTGGGATCCTCCCGGACCCGGGCACGAACCCGTGTCCCCTGCATCAGCAGGCAGACTCTCAACCACTGCGCCACCAGGGAAGCCCGAACCACACTTTTAAAGATCACAACTACATCAACTAGTGAGAGGGAACAATGCCACCCACTCTGAGTTAGCCTACTGAGCAACTCACCTTAGAACAGCGCTGGCTTATGAAGCTGGTGAAAATTCAGGGCAATGAAACTTACCTAGTTCTTGCTAAAGCTCAGTTCTACAAATAGCATTAAAAAGTAGTCACATAACAACAACAGGACATATGAAAAGAGCTGTTTATAGAAAGCACAGAGAGTGGCTAGATAATCTTTTGTGTATTATGTATGGACAACATAGTGTTTTAGTCTGATATTTCAATATAGATTTCCAAATTACTTTCCTTTTTATAGACCATATTTTTTTAAAGCAAATTTTAAAAAAATTTTTGCTTTTTTTTCAATTAATTAATTTATTTTTTAGCTGCGTTGGTCTTTGTCGCTGCATGCGGGCTTTCCCTAGCTCTGGTGAGCAGGGGCTACACTTCGTTGCGGTGTGCGGGCTTCTCATTGCAGTGGCTTCTCTTGTTGCAGAGCCCAGGCCCTAGAGCACCCGGGCTTCAGTAGTTGCAGTACATGGGCTCAGTAGTTGTGGCTCGCGGGCTCTAGAGTGCAGGCTCAGTATTTGTGGCGCACAGGCTTAGTTGCTCCACGGCATGTGGGATCTTCCTGGACCAGGGCTTGAACCCGTGTCCTCTGCATTGGCAGGCTGATTCTTAACCATTGCACCACAGGGAAGTCCCTAGACCATATTTATACATATTTTAAATGACTTTTTTTTTTTTTCTGCGGTACGCGGGCCTCTCACTGCTGTGGCCTCTCCCGTTGCGGAGTACAGGCTTCGGACACGTAGGCTCAGCGGCCATGGCTCACGGGCCTAGCCGCTCCGTGGCATGTGGTATCTTCCTGGACCGGGGCACGAACCCATGTCCCCTGCATCGGCAGGCAGACTCTCAACCACTGCATCACCAAGAAGCCCTAAATGACTTCTTTTGTTTTCAATCTTTTCAAAATATTGCATTTGCAATAGGAACTCAATTTGACTCCAAATAACATTTTTAAGATATTGTGATTATAGTTGTTACTTGATTCATAGCTCTCAAGTACAAATGAAAATGATTAAATAGTAAGTTTAACTTTTTTAATGAAAATCATGACTACTACATACATTCTTATCCTATTGCTTTTCCTCAATGGTCCCCAAAGTTAAATCTATAACCTGTGGATTTATTACCAAACTTTAAAAAACATTGATTTCACATTTCCTAATGTTCACTCACATTTTAGATAATTTGGAAGAGAACATTATTAAAATTTTAAGAGATATTTACGAATATATAGTGAATTTCTTGGTTAATGGGGTCTAAGGAGAGATGACATTACCTATCTTTAATTATTGAATGTATTTAACACAGAAGCTGTCAAATGATTATTAACCATGGTACAAGTGAACAGTTCTGAGGCTTAAAATTTTTAAAAGTCAATAGCAAATTAAATATTAAGAAAAATATCCAGTCTGTTGTTTATAGGCTATATAAGTAGGGGAAATTTTTAGCCTAGGTCATTCAAACAGCTGAAAAAATGGAGCTCTAAAATTATCTAATATAAATTCGCTGCAATTTAAACCTGGATCTTTTCAGAAACAGAACAACAGACACTGGCAAATTTAGAGAGGTTCACCAGGGACCTTTGCTTACCAGCCAGTTCCTGTTTCTTCCCATTAATACCATATCCAGTAATATTTTAACAACCTAATTTTAAAAATCCTGTCAAAAGTGTTTCCTGGAATCAGCCCAGGGCTCCTGAGAACAGTATAAACTGGAGAGAAATGTTGGATGAATTCCCAATTTTTTAAAAACATTCAGTTTAAGTAAATACTTTGACTTCAGTCACTGTGAAGATGACTGGGAGAAGGAAGGCCCGTGGGTGATGGGCAGAGCAGGTGCAAACACTGATGAGAGTTTCCACGGCATGGACGCATCTCTTCAGCAGCATTGCTTGGCTTTACTTTGTCCAGCTTATTTTTTCCCTTTGCATGCTATAATACTACTCAAGGTATCTGACATCTTAAAAAAATTACTTTTCCAGATATATTAGGCTCATTGTTCAGACAAGGGAATATGGGTATCTATCCTTCCCTGTTAGAATATCCCAGCAAGTAACCAACAGCCCAGACTTTATTGAACTTCTGCCATGTTAAAGTCACTGGACCAAGGATGTCAGAGCAGATTCTCTGCTGATCTTCAAGACCTCCCTATGCAATATGCAATATTATTCCCATTTTTACTTTTTAGGAATCTGAATTTTAAAGTATTTAGCTATGTTAGAGTTATTTTTATTATCATATTTTTTTCTATATTACTGATTAAAAAGTTGAAGCTAATTTTCAGTTTCATATCCTCAAACACGTAGGCAGCCTTACTGACAGATTGAGAGCCCCTACTTCCTATAGTATTTTCACTGAACTTTGAAGAGGAATACTGTGCAATATTATGCCTTCAAAATCTGCCCTTTCCAGATCATTCTTCATATAGTAAATAATTGACTGTAGAAAACTATACATCTAGATATCATTTGTAATATTTTGGTTTTAGAAATGCCTATGGATAAGGTCAGAGAGTTTTCCTGTCTGAATTTTAATGGCAAGTAGAAAATGAATAGTGTTTTCTTTTTATTAATTTTCAGCTGTTTCAATTTCAGAAAATATTTAACTTTCATAGTTTATGTCTACCACTTCTCAGGCATTACACAATTTAGTTTCATAGTTGGGATAACTGTGGGACCAGAGGGACAGACACTTAGACTTTAGAGTATACATGAAGATGGAAAGCCAGACATTTAATGAAAGGTAACTGGAAAGGATCAGGAACTTCACCACCAAATGTAACAGCTAGTTAGGTAGCCTAGGAAAGCTCCTGCCCAAACCTGAGGAACCAGAGATGGATCCTGAAGTGATACCTTGCCCATTGGGAATATTTATTGTTAAATAAATATTGTATAAAAAAAATCTCAGGGCTTCCCTGGTGGCGCAGTGGTTGAGAGTCCGCCTGCCGATGCAG